>NC_064819.1:109821992-110123892 GCF_024166365.1 Elephas maximus indicus
ATAAAATATTATTCACATTTTCAAATTATGTTAACATGTTAAAAAGCATAGTATGGATACCTTATATTTTACATAAGTGATATCCAGAGTTTCTGAAATGTCTCTTACCGTTTTTGACTAATCTATTGCAATTTCCTAAAATGGGATAAATAGTATATTTTTTTCCTTTTAATATTAAGGTAAATTAATTTTTAATTTCACTTTGAATATATCTTCCAAAAGAAGTAGTCAAGCTTTAAAAATCTGATATCAAAATCAATACTATTAATTTTCAATGTTTCTCTTTTCTTTTGACCTACCCAATACATAGAAATTAAAGATAATTCATGTTGCTAACATAAGGGGAAGCTGGGTAAAGGGTATATGGGCATTTCCTGTACTATTTTTGCAGCTCTCCTGTAAGTCTAAAACCATCTAAATATGAAAAGTTTAAAGAAAATAAATCATGAACTATCAAAATATGATATATCATAAGATTTTAATGAATTGTGATATCCTCCTTGGAATTTCTACAAAATTATGAAACTTCAGAAAACTATGAAATAAGTTTCAGGTCCAGGCTGTATTTTAAACAAAATAATTATAAGAGAAAGAAGAAAGGAAGAATAGTAAAGCCCTGACATGTTTCTTGGTAAAACATACCTAAAAAGCAAAACCCTACAATAATAAAAATTTGATTACTTTTTACCTAACAGGTAAATTCAAAAGAGTTTACAAAAGTTAATGGAAATTTAATCAGATCGGTTTTACCCAATGACCTTTTGTATACACCAGTCAAATGTCTAGTTTAGAAAGACTATAACTTACTCATAAAATTTTCTTAATATCTAACTTTATATGTACAAGACAGGGAGGTACAGATTATATACAAATATTGATAAACTCCAAAAATAAAGACTAAACCAAAGATGAGATTATTGGTGGTAGAGTACATGAAGGAAGTCTTGCATTGTGATTTGGAGGGAGGACTCAATCTGAACTGAAATACAGGAAAAAAAGAGTCACTTTAAGTGTGTAGAGAGAGACAAGAGGGCATGGACATGATAACGAACAAAGGCACTGAGGGAACAGAGGGAACAGAAAATGACATGTGAAGACAACATGAAAAACAACTAAAGTAAAAGGAGGGGCATGCCATAAAGTTAATAAATGGCACTAACATTCACCCAACCATTCAGGTAAAAATCTGAAGAGCCATAAATGATACTTTCCTCTGTCTTATACTTCTTAGCTAAACAATTGCCAATTCCTGTTAATTCTACCTCCTAAATATATCTCAAATCAATCCACATCTCTATTTCCCCAGTGACACCACCCATTGTTCAGGCTCTCACCTGAACTACTTCCGTGGCCTCCTAGGTAGTCTCCCTGCATCCCCCTCCTCCCTGTCTACACCTGTACCCCCCTTCCCTCCATATTCACCTCACCCTCACGTGAAACCCATTCTCCACATTGCTACAAGGTTGATCTTTTTGAAATGTAAATCACGTCATGTTATTCCCCTCCTAAAAATCTTTCAGTGGATTACCAATACTCTCAAAATAAAGCTCAGAATCCTGACATGACATGTACTGATTTGGTCCCTACCTATCTCCCCAGTTTTACCTCACACTCCTCCAGTCTTGTATGGAGCCTTCTACCTTGGCCATGAAGGATTTCTCCCAGTTCCTCAGATTAGAACTTGCTCTCTCTCTCTCTTAATTTTCCGGCTCTCCCACAGGTCAATTTTCAACTTGAAAACCTTTCCTCCGGTTCTACTGAATTAGCACCTCAGCTCAATTTTAACTTTCCCTAGGAAGCCTTCTCTGATTTTCCCTCACCCTCACCCTCTCCTCACTCCCCAGACTAGTCTAGATCTTCTTAAAAACTCAGAACATCTTTATGGATTATACTTACAACTATTTAACTATATATGTCTATCTTTTAAATGCTAGCTTTCTATCATAAACTGTAGGTTCCACTGGGGAAGGGACTGTGTATCTTTTGTATTCTACCATTTGTCAACTCTAGACAAGAGTCTGAAACAACAAATACTTGCTGATTACTGAGACAAGAAAGATGACACAGGAAGATGAACATAGATGCAGATGAGTATGCCTTATTGGTGTTGGAAACTTAGATAAAAATTCTCTTTTGATTAGTTATAGTTTCTCAATGAAATCGGAAAGACAGCAGCAGCTTAGAGGAAGAATGGGGTAGAATATATTGAAGAATTAAGGAGAGAGAAGAATGTATGAAATATCATCTAGAATGATGGAAGAATGAACGGACTAGGAAAATGAGTTTGCCAAGGAGTGTAAGTTGAGGTTAGTAGTCATGATCTCAATGAGGAAAGTGTATTGTGTATAGTCTCCAGGTGCACTGGCTTCTGCCTATGCAGGTACAAAGTAGGCAGAAAGTCGAAAACTAATTCCAGGGTGGGAGGGAGAGAAGAACAAAAGAATTGAGGAGAGGAAGAGGAGAAAGAAAGGAGCTAAAGAATTGAAGGTATTTGCACTGTAGTGATTATAATGGCAGACTATTTTTTTTTTTTTTTTTTGTATTGACCATAGATGGGTAAAGGAGGGAGTTAAGGATTCTAGAGTGGAAAGAGAATTTTTTTTTAAGTGGGAAAAAAAAAAAAAAAAAAATGGATTTGTGGTCTTGGTAGATTTGAAGAATTGTTGGAGTCTGGAGAGAAGTGTGCTATAAAGAGAAACAGTGGTGATGAAAGATTGGGAGTGTTGAGGCTGAGATTATAAAATGGTTGCTGGTATTGATAACATCAAGTTTGAAAGAATGACCATGGGAATTAGTATTTAGATTCAGAAAGTACCCGTTTTCTATCTCAAATTCCTGACCAATTCTTATTCTTCACATCTTTAATGCCACCCTTCAGAGCTAGGCAACCAAGGAACCTGCCCTGGACCATGTGCTTTAGAGTCTCACTCTGGCCCTCTTCTGGTCATGCCTCTCTCCACCCCCTTATTGGAGGGAAAAAAATTTCATGGAAGCCAAGAGAACTTGCCTAACTCAAGCCTGCATCACCCCTTCTAGACTATGCTCCAGGTCTCAGGGCCCTGGATTTACCTGACCAAATGACCAGATGTCCAGGTCCAGAACCTATGCAAGCTTCTTTCCCAGGTTTATTCTCCTGAGTACAGACTACACTGCTAGTGTATGTGCCCTCAGGCCAGAGGTACAGCCAAGAGGAGATATGGGAGGGTAGGGAAGGAGATGGGGTTTGAACAAGTGAGCTGGAGAGTCCACAACCATGCAGGCAAAGTTACATGCAGCTGGGAATGGGAAAAGAGAGGAGTGGGCTACAGGCCTCCATTTATACTACTGTTCTAGAACCCACAGATACTTTTCTTTTAGGTTTACACAGCTCTGTCTACTCTAATAATAATCTAGCTTAATACTCCCATTAGTCTATTGAAATTATTCTCTCCAAAGTCACAAATAACTTCTTTTTCCCCAAACACAAGGGTACCTTTCACCTCTTATCTGATAGTCCTGACAACTTCTACCACGAAAATCTTTCTTCCCAAGTTTTCTGGGAACTTTCCTTCTGGTATTCTTCCCAATTCTCTGGTTATTCTGTCTCAGTTATTTTGCTGACTTGTTTCCCCAAATGACCTTAAATATTGATGCTCTTTATATTTTTCTTTCTTTTATACATTCTCCAGTAAAAACTCAATCATGGCCATGGCTTCAACTGCTATACCCATACTTCGATGATTCTGAAACATTTATCTTTGGTCCCTATGTCTTTCTTGACCCATATTTTGACTGATTTCGAAGTCCCAAAATATATCAAATTTCACTTGCCTTACATAGAAGACATGACCTCACCCCCTAAATCTGCAACTCCTTTTACATTCCATATTTGGTTAATAGCACTACTGTCTCCCAACTCCAAAAGTCCTTCTAGACTTCCAAGCTCACATCTACTCACCAAGTCCCATGGGCTCTATTTCCTCAGTATGTTTCAAATGTTTGCACTTTTCTTCAATGCAACTGCAGCTGACTAAGGACATATCCTTGGTTTCACCTGGAATTTGGCTATCATCTCCTAATTAATCTCCCTGCCTCAAAACCCATGCTCTGTATGTTACTGCCAGAGCCATCATTGTGGAAACTCAGATCCTGAGCATTCCATTCCCCTAGGTAAAAACTCTTCAATGTTTCTTCATCACCTATAGCAGCACTTCCAGGGCTTCGAGCCAGTTTGTCCTGGTTCAAACCCCTGCTAAGAATTTCCATTTCCACCCCAGATATACTGAATCTGAATGTACATTTTAACCAGATCCCCTGGTGATTCTTATGTACAACTTCCTGGGAATTTGTTAGAAATGCAAATTCTCAGCAGAAGTTCAAACCAGAATGAACGTTCAAGGCCCTGAGTGCTTCCCAGCCTTCATGGCCTTACTGCTAATTTCCTTGATAACTAAAGTGATGCGTATCTTTGGCACAACAGTTACTCATTCATATGCTCTAGGATGTTGTAGTATACTGATTGGGAACCTCTGACCTATAATAAGTCCAAAGCGTTTACCACGCCACTCTTATTTCTCTCTATACCTTACATTCCAGCCTCCACTGAAAAATTAGCCACTCCCTTTCTTGTACCTTCATCCTCTGCATATGCATTTCCCTCTGTCTAGAACATCCTTCCCTCACTCACACTGTCTACAAAGAAACATCCCAATTCGGCCTTGAAGTTGACTTATATTAGATAAAACTTCTATGTTACACCACATCACCCTTTCTATGGCATGAGTCACACATTGTAATTTGCCTGCTGTGCATGGCCATCTTCCCTACTTAATGGGAAGCTTCTTGAGGGAAAGACCATGCTTTATTCCCCAGAACACAAGGCTTTAATAAATAATTGTTAAATAAAAATCAGAATCAAATTCTTGCCTCTCATATATTTTCTATTTTATATTAATCATAACACCAAAAAAGCACTGATGCATAATATTAGGAATGAAAATGGGAACATAACTTACACATAGAGAAAATGGAAACATACCTATTTATATGTTATCCAACTAGTCATAGAATTATAAGTGTGCCAGACTTTGTAACTCATAAGAGAATAATTATCTCATTTTATAAGCAGGGAAAGTAAAATTCAGAGAAGTTAGGTAATTTGACCAAGGTCAGCGATGTAAGTGGATAACACATCAACCTCATTCTCTAATCACAGGGCAATTAAATTAAATCGAATTAAAACAGCAACAAAAAAAAATGTATCCAAGCTCTCAAATCTGGGAAATTTAAAAATTCCAAATATATCTCAAAGAAAAACAAATCCTAACAAAAATTAGAAAATATTCAGAATCAGATCACAATAAAAGCTTAACACACACACACACAAAAAAAATTAACACAACAAAACTTAAAAAAAAAATACAGCCAAAAGCAACAGCGGCGGGGGCGGGGGGGGGGAAGCACACTGTAGGAGACTAAAAATCAATGTGTTTGATGTCTAACTCAAAACGTTGTAGAGATGGGGGCTGAGTCCAAAAACAAACAAAAGCAACAGTAATTATAAGCGCAGAAAACAATGAAATAGGAAACTATAGAAAAAAAACAGTATCCATAAAACTGAAAGTTAATTCTACTAATAAAACAAGCTTGAGACAGGATTGATCATAGAGAAAAATGATATAACATTAGGAATGAAAAGGACACATAACCACACAGAGAGAAAACACTGTAAATACCTTTATTGATACAAATTTGGAAACAAGATGGCCTGTAACTTAGTAAAAACTATTAAAAAAAGAAATAGGACACCTGAATAGACCTACAGACATTAAAGAAATCCAACCCGTAGTTTAAAAAAAAAAAAGATCCTCTACATACACATACACACAATAGGCCTACACACATTTATAAAATTTATAATAGCTGAGTTAAATAAAACCACCTACAGATAATCTTGACATAATATTAACTGTTCTAGAAAAGAGAGAAAGGGGGAACATTCCTCTTCCCATACCCATTGCCATCGAGTTGAGTCCGACTCATAGCGACCCTATAGCTAGGAATTGTATATGGCTGTTTATAACAGAGACCCAATAACAGAGGCTTAAATACATGGAGTTTTCATCAGTTTGTGTCCATAGGGTCGCTTGTTAAGAGTTGGAATCAACTCGACGGCAACGGGTTTGGTACTTTTGGTTTTTGTTCTCATAATGAGAAGTCCAGAGATGGTGATTGCTGGTATAGTATAGTGGGCTCTATTAGTTTTCTATTGCTGCTGAAACAAATTACCACAAATTTGGTGGCTTCAAACAACACAAATTATCTTATTATAGTTGTGGAGGTCAGAAGCCAGAGTGGTTTCACTGAGTTTAAGGAACAAGTTACCAGCAGCCTGCATTCCTTCTAGAGATGCTAGTGGAGTATCTGTTCTCTTCTTCCAGCTTCTAGAAGCCCCCTGCATTCCTTGGCTTGTGGCTCCTTCCTCCATCTTAAAAGCAAGCAGCTTAATATCTTCAAATCTTTTTCTCCAACTCTGCTTCTGTTATCACATCTTCTTCTCTGATTCTGACTCTTCTTATAAGGACTCCTGTGACTATATTGGGTCCACCCTGATAATCTAGGATAATCTCCCCATCTCAAGGTCATTAATTTAACCACACCTGCAAAATCCTCTTTACCATGTACGATAGATATTCACAGGTTCTGAGAATAAAGATGTGGACATCTTTGGGGTACAAATATTCTGTCCACCACAGTGACACAAGAATTTTAAAACCCAGGTCTTTGCAGTACTGTTGGCCTTTCCCTCATGGCCTAAAGATGGTTGCTCTAGCCACCAGGCCCACGTTTCAAGAAAGAAAAGGGAAGAAAAACAGGCAAAGAAAGGTAAGGCTCTAGCTGAGTCAGCCTCTTTTAAATACTGGTCTCTGAACTCCTATACCCAGTGAATTTCATTTTCACTGACCCTTCCTCAAGACATCTTGGAAAATTTATTTTTTCCGAAGACCCATTTCTACACTCAATAAAATCAGAGTTGTGTTACTATGGAAGAAAGTGAAGAAAGGATACAAGGTAGGTAAAACGCAGGTTCTGCCATAGTTCCCAACTTAATATTATGTGGCTAGAAGCAAACCAGCCAAGGAAAGAAAAATTGTAAGTAGCTCTCACTTAAAGATATACATGAAAAATAAAATACTAACAAACCAAACCACAGAATCTGTGAATTGGGGGCAAAGCCAAGATTCAACCAAAGTTGTTTCTAACTATAAGGGCAGTGCTACTTCCAGTTCTATCATTTTGCCCAATAAATTAATCCAGCCATCTACTCAGAAAGACTTTGACAGACTTCCAATTTCTAATCCAATAGCTAAATAATTTCCACTCATGATGAGCAATTTTTCTAGAAAAATATAAATTAAATAATTCCATACAAGAGGCTGAATTCTGAAAAGACCATTTTAAAAAATGTGCAGTTGTGAGGTAATTGCCCCCTCCAAAAAGAAAAAGAAAAAAAAGCCAGGTTTCAGATTTGTACAGCAAATACTAGAAAACTATTTAGTTTTTTTTCTTTAATTCTTATCATCTCCTTAATTAGGGAAGTTAAGATATTGAACTTACAGGCTAAAGTGCTAGTCCTTTTAAACTGTAATAATATTCATATTCATAAGCATCAAGAAATAAAGCCATATATTTATCGAAATGATGCATGACAATGAAAACAAACAAGCTTATGGCAAAAACAACAACACACCATCTCACTACTTCCTAAAATTTATATCTCACTCTCCAGAAATCATTGCTATTTTTTTACTAAATTTTATTGTGCTAAAATATATATTAAAAAAATTGCCATTTAACCATTTTTAAGTGTATAATTCAGTGACATTATATTCATCATGTTGTACAACCATCACTACTATACATTTCCAAGTTTTTCATCACTCCAAACAAAAATTCAGTAAGCCTTAATCAATACCTCTCCATTCCCCCTCCACTCAGTCCCTGATAACCACGAATAAACTCCATGCATTTATCTAATCTAGGTATGTCATATAAGTGGGATAATACAGTATTTGTCCTTTTGTATTTGACATTTCACTCAGGATGTTTTCAAGATTCATCCATGTTATACTATGTGTTAGAACTTCATTTCTCTTATGGCTGAATAATATTCCATTGTATATATACACTAAACTTATCCATTCATCCACTGATGAACACTTGAGTTGTTCCCACCTTTTGGCTATGTGAATAATGCTACAAATCAACACTGGTGTACAAATGTCTGAGTCTCTGTCTTCAAACTTTTGGGGCAGATTATCTAGAAGGGGAATTGCAGGGTCATATGGTAATTCTGTTAAACTTTTTGAGGAACCACCATACTGTCTTCCACAAAGACTGCACCATTTACACTCCCACCAGCAATGGATGAGGGTTCCAATTACCCTGCATTATTGCCAATACTTCTTATTTTCTATTTTTCTGATAATAGACATTTACCAAAAAACGAAACCCATTGCCGTCGAATCAATTCCAATTCATAGCAACCTGGTAAGACAGAGTAGAACTGCTCTTAACTTTTTAAAATTATTTATTCATATTTCAAATATATTACATTAGCATTTTTTAAACACAGAGACAAAGAAAAAAATTTTAATGGGCCATAATCTCCCAACATAAACAGCTCCCATTGAGAATGATGACAAATATAAATTATATGCCCCCCCAAAAAAACCAAACTCATTGCCATTGAGTCGATTCCAACTCATAGTGAGTCTACAGGACAAAACAGAACTGCCTCATAGAGTTTCTAAGGAGCGCCTAGTGGATTTGAACTGCTGATCTTTGGTAAGCAGCTGAAGCACTTAACCACTATGCCACCAGGGTTTCCAAACTACACACCATCACACGTGTATTAGAAAAATCTAACTTTTGTGAACTTCAATAATATACTTTTATCCCTTAATATCTCTTGATGCCCACATTTGTAAGATGAGGATAGTAAGCCCCTACTCTTTCCTGCCTCTTTACATTTCTTCTTCGTTCATCTATGTATTTATATTTTAAAGGCTGGTAATGTCCATATTCTGTACCTTAAACAAAACCAAGTCATCTCTGAGTTTGGTTTTGGTTTTTACACCAATTAACAGAGAATTTTTCTAGCAACAAGATCAAATATATTCACTTTTCTTACATTTCATCAATTGCTTAAAATTATGTTTCATATTACTATTCTTCAAGTTTGGAGCCTGAATTTCTCATATAATTTTTAGGGCTGCATTTCTAACTGGCTTTCTTCTTACTGAAAAAAGAAGCATGTATCCCGATATCCTTGAGTTTTTCCATTCGGTTAATCATACTGGTTTATTTCTGTTGAGGCATGGTCTGAGGTCACCAAGAAAGACATAACTTACACACAGGAACTGGATGGAAAAATGCTTTACTCACGCAGGGAACAGACAGGGCAAGGTCAGCTTCAATAGTGGGCATCAGTCCCCTATGGCCAGCAGAGTACTCCCTAGAGCCGACACAGGGCTGGTGTTCTGCACATATATCTCTGAAGCTGCATGGAGAGATTCTGTTCCCTCCCTGACAGGAAAAGATTTCGTAGTGGGATTAGCCAGGTGACAAATGATGTGCAAGGACAAGCAGAACAAGGAGGTAGTCACTGGATCTGTAACAGGGAAGGCGTTTCCCTGATAAGGAAGAAGAAACCAGGACAGAGAGAGGCTCAGTTCCCAGCCTCCATATCTGGGAATGTTCTGGGACCCTGGCTCCTGATCAGGCAGCCTGGGTTTCCTTTTTTATCATGATACAGCAACCCTGGATTCCTCAGTTCTGAAACTTTCCTTCACTGTGCATGTGTATATGTTAGATCCACTGCACTCTAAATCCTAGGACTTCATTTTTCTTGGTTTTATCCCTGGTTTTATTGGAGAACATCCTCAAGAAACTTTAAAAGGGGATATGTTGTTGCTGTTAGGTGCTGTTCGGTCAGTCCCGACTCATAGCAACCATATGTCAACAGAATGAAACATTGCCCGGTGCTGTGTCACCCTCACAATCATTGCTGTGTTTAAGCCCATTGTTGCAGCCACTGTGTCAATCCACCTCGTCAAGAGTCTTCCTCTTTTTTGCTGACCCTCTGCTTTACCAAGCATGATGTCCTTCTCCAAGGACTGGTCCCTCCTGATAACATGTCCAAAGTACGTGAGGTACTCTTGCCATCCTTGCTTCTACGGAGCACTCTGGCTGTACTTCTTCCAAGAAAGGCTTGTTCGTTCTTCTGGCAGTCCATGGTATATTCGACATTCTTTGCCAGCACCATAATTCAAAGGCATCAATACTTATTCGATCTTCCTTATTCATCGTCCAGCTTTTGCATGCAGTTGAGGCAACTGAAAACACCATGGCTTGGGTCAGGCGTACCTTTGTCTTCAAGGTGACATCTTTGCTTTCCAACACTTTAAAGAGGTCTTTTGCAGCAGATTTGCCCAATGTAACATGTCGTTTGATTTCTTGACTGCTGCTTCACACACGTTGATTGTGGGTCCAAGTAAAATGAAATCTTTGACAACTTCAGTATTGCCTCCATTTATCATGCTGCTGCTTACTGGTCCAGTTGTGAGGATTTCTGTTTTCTTTACACTGAGATATAATCCACACTGAAGGCTGTAGTCTTTGATCTTCATCAGTAATATTTCTGAGTGTTTGAATATCTGAAAATACTTTTGTTCTGTCTTCACAACTGGCTGATAATTTGCTAGGGTATAGAAATCTAGCTAAAAATAACTTTCCCTCATAGATCTGAGGCAATGATCCATTGTCTTTTAGGATTCAGTGTTAATGATGCCATGAGTTTAAATGACTTTAAGTCTCATTTCTCTTTAGATGTGATTATTTTTCCCAACCTTAGATGCTTTTAAGTGTTCTAAAATTATACAGAGTTGTTTCCAACCTTGTCCAAGGATGACAAAACCATGATATCAATACCCAGCAAAGGCCGCAAAAGTAGAAACCAATTTTTAACGTAAAAATAAAAACATGCCAATTTAACTATACAAGTGCCATTCCCCCCACAATCTTGCAAAATAAGAGTCAGAAAGAGAAAACAATTGCTTGCCATTCAATTTAATTAACATATGCCCTGAAGAGAGAAATAATCTACCATTGCTTCAAACTGACTCAGTTACCTCATGTTTAATTTAGCTTGAACACCTCACCATCGAACATGACTAAAGAATTTGAGCATGCATTTTTCAAAAAAAAAAAAACAAGAACCCATTGCCGTCGAGTCAATTCCAACTCATACTGTGACCCTAGAGAACAGAGTATAACTGCGCCAATAAGGTTTCTGCTCCTTGGAAACACAGCCCCTAAACACGAGCATTCTGGTGCTTGTCTGAATCTAAAGCAAACTGCTGGGGAAAGAAAAACAACAAACATATTCTACAGATAGAGTTAATATCTTTAACATATAAAAAAAATTTTTTTTTTTTATTATGAAAAAGGTGAATGCCCCCAAAGAAATATGAACTGTTTATAACTCACAGAAAGATGAACATAAATAGCCAGGATGTAAATTAATTAAGATTTCATTGTTTACTGGCAAATAGTAAGCAGATAAATAAAACCTAATGCTGGAAAAGTTGTTAGAGAAACAAGTATTCACAGCCATTAATTGGAGTATAAACCGGGACACTCGTAAAGCAAATGGTAATATTAATCCACCAGGCGGTCCTTGGAAACTCTATGGGGCAGTTCTACTCTGTCCTACAGGGTCGCTATGAGTCGGAATCGACTCGACGGCAGTGGGTTTTAATATTAATCATAACTTTAAATGCCCAATTGTGTTGACGCAGTGATTTTACTTCTGTTACTGTTGTTATTAGGTGTCATCGAGTCACTTCTGACTCATAGTGACCCTACGTACAACAGAACGAAACACTGCCCAGTCCTGTGCAATCCTCACAATAGTTGCTATGTTTGAACCCATTTTTACAGTCACTGTGTCAATCCATCTCATTAAGGGTCTTACTCTTTTTCGCTGACCCTCTACTATTTCACTTCCAGGAAGGAATATATCCTAAGATAATCAATTGACCAAATTATTAAGAACAAAGGTGTTCATTAAATGCTGTTTAAATATTTAAACGCTGGAAAAAATCTAAATGAATAGAACCATACAGATATTAAAAATAACAAAGAAGACTTACATGTAGTGACATAAGGAAGCTATTCACAATATATTACAAGGTTTAGAAAGAATTTATGTCCTTGTTCTAAAAATATAAACTTTTATTAATCTTTCCAATTATAAAGATAATTCTGTAATTCATAATGATTAGGCATATACACAGAAAAGCTTGGAGGAAAAGAAAATCACTGCAAATTATTTTAGCAAAAATCCTTCCTATGTCACTAAGTTTTTAGTCTAAATCATATAAACATTATTCCAAATTCAGAATTAAGACAATGTCTTTAGTACCACGGCCCTATCATTTTAATAATAACAACAACAAAAGAACTATTAAATTCTCATTTTGAAGTCAATATACTACAGAGAACTTTGAAAGCTGGCACTAAGTACAAGTTATATCAAGGTTTCTAACCATTTAAATTTACATAATTCACCTTTAAAAGTTGATGCCTACATCGTAAAATTTAAACAACATCCATAACGTCAATAGCATTCAAAAGACTTCTGAGATTTCAGAGGGAGAAAAAAAAACCCAGAAAGAAAAAAGTCAATAGACTGAAAGCAATTAACTCCAGGAAAAGATTTTAAACAATAAAGCAATGTATAAATGAGCAAGCACAGCTCACAGCTACAGTATCAAACGATTCAGATTCAATGACCACCCAAGTATATAACAGTTCAGAAGGAAGAAATGGGTTTTCTATGGAAAAAAAAAAAATTAAATATCTGACCACACACAGTCCCAATACATGTAGTTAGAGAGTAGGGAAAATAACAGAGAAAGTGATCTAAAAAATGCAGGGAAGATATAAATTATACCAAATGGTAAAGTGATTTGATTGACAGCTTTCAAAAAGCTGAAGAAAATATAAGCTGGGGAAAGGAATTCAGCATTATCTGAAAGAAATATAGAAATTTCTGTCTAATGACTAAATTATTCTGCTAACTTAAATCATTGAAAATACATCAATATTTAAAGTTAGATCAAAAAGCATAATCTATTTTAAGTAAAGACTATTATTCCGATCTAGCCATTTATGAATAGGCAAAAAAAAAAAAAAAGCATCTGTGAAGATATTAAGAATAGGTATTACATACAAAGTATCTATTTACAAAACCATTGCTGTTGAGTTGATTCCAACTCAGGGCAACCCCATGTGTGTCTAAGTAGAGCTGCAGGTCATTGAGTTTTTAATCACTGTGATATTTTGGAAGTAGATCACTAGCCCTTCTTCCAAGGCACCTCTGGATGGACTCAAACTACTAACCTTTCAATGAGTACTAAGACTGTAGCAATAGTCAAATGCCTTCATATTAAAGGTTGTATACCAACATCTTATATAACTCTTAATTTACTTGAAGAAACCAAAATTCATATATAACTATTTACAAAGTTAACTGCAATCACCTTGTATAGGTACATAGTCAAAGTAACAGAGCTCTTGTTAAAACTACATTAGGTTTTGACACCCCGAACACATTAAAAAAAAAAATTACTCTTTCACTTAGAATATGAATTTGTAGGAAATGTTATACATTAAATATAAAATGTCTACATTATTATTAATATAATATTATTATTACAGAAATCAGCACTGATAAATATACTAATTTGCAGAATAATTACAACACTTTTTTTGGGTAATCTTCAAACTTTTTGGCTATGTTCTATCTTCAGAATCAAAAAGAAAATCAAAACAAAAAACTAGGGCAAATACCTCTGAGGCATTATCATTGTCATTTACAGCATTTTATGATACACCAACAATAACTTTGCCCATCCTTACAAAATACAAAATGCCTCATCTGTGTAAGAAAATTTTTCAATGGTGTTAATACCACTAAAACATGTCTTCAGTATAGCACATTTATAGTTATTTTAAAAGTTTTACTTTATCTCATGTAGAAAATAAACTAAAGAATTTGTCAATGAGACATAAACCTTCTAAAAGCAAATCTGTTATTATATTCTTATATTTGAATAATGCTTAATTCTTACTACAATTATTGGCATATAAAATAAACTTTTTAATATTCAAGACTTTCAAAATTTTAAATATTCAAAAATAGCTATCTTTAATAACACAAAAATGATTCAAAACATTTTCTCTGAAAGAAAAGTATAAAATTCTAAGAAAACAAAGTTTGCTTTCATATTTAACTCCAGCCACCAGTGGGGGCCCCCATCATCAACAGAAGAACCAGGAGAACAAAATAGTACCACAAAGTCTCTGAACATTAAATTGTGATTAGAACACAGCCCACAAAAGTAGGCCAGGGCTTGTGTGCTAAACCTAAACACACTGCCTACTAAAATAAAACATTTAAATGGGACCTAAAAAGTAGCTAAAATGTCCAGGATACCATAGAAAATCACCAATCTTATCAAGAACTAGGAAAATCAACTTAAAGGAGTGAAGACAATCAACTAACACCAAAAGAAGATGAATCAGATGTTAGATTTACCTGACAAGGAATTTAAAGTGCCCATCTCATTTCAAATTCAATGATATAGTAAAAGGATAAAAAAAAAAAAAGATATACCATGCATTCATTAATCAATAAAAAGCATGAGTGGCTATATGAATGCCAGATAAAGTAGATTTCGGAGCAAAGAACATTCCTACAGAAAGAGGGACATTACATAATTATAAAATGGTCAATTCACTAGAAAGACATAATGATCCTATAAATGTTCACATATCAAAAAAAAAGTCTTAAAATACATAAAGTGCAAACTGATAGAGCTGAAAGGAAAAACAGACAAAGCCATAATTGCAGCTGGGGACTTCAATACCTCCTTTCAATAACTGACAGAAGGACTAGTCAAAAAATGAGCAAAGATATAGAAAATCTAAACAATATAAACAACCAAAAGGATCAAATTGAAATATACACAACACTCCACCCAATAAAACTGCCCAAGAACAGTCACCAAAATAGACTATATCCTAGGTCATAAAACAAATCTCCTATTTAAAAGAATTCTTTAAAAGAACTGACTTTTGGCAAAGTTAGAAATTCGATGAATGAGGATAGTCTTTTCAAAATTGGTGATGAAGTAACTGAACATCATAGGCAAAAAAATAAACTCTGACCTAAACCTCACACCTTACACAAAAAATTAACGCAAAATGGATCACAGGCCTAAATATAAAATGTAAAACTATAAAACTTTCAGGAAAAAAAATAAACACAGGAGAAAATCTTCAGCATGTAGTGCTAGGCTTGATACTAAACGCATGGTCCATAAAAGAAAAAACTGGACCTCGTCAAAATTAAAAATCTTTGCTCTGCGAAAACTCTGTCAGGAGGAAAGAAGACAAGCTATAGATTGGGAGAAAAGTATCTGTGAACTATATATCTGACAAAGGATTAAACCAAAACCCACTGCCGTCAAGTCGATTCCAAATCACAGCAACCCTATAGGACATAAGAGTTTTCAATGAGTGGCTGGTGGATTCGAACTGCTGACATTTTGTTTAGCAGCCAAACTCTTAACCACTGCGCCAGCAGGGTTCCTACAAAGGATTAGCACAGGCATACCTCGGAGATATTGCGGATTTGGTTCCAGACCACTTCAATGAAGCGAATATCGCAATAAAGCAAGTCACATGAATTTTTTGGTTTCCCAGTGCATAGAAAAGTTATGTTTACGCTATACTGTAGTCTACTAACTGTGCAATAGCACTATGTCTAAAAAAACGCACATACCTTAATTAAAAAATATGTTATTGCTAAAAAAATGCTAGCCATCATCTGAGCCTTCAGCAAGTCATAATCTTTTTGCTGGTGGAGGGTCTTGCCTTGATGTTGATGGCTGCTGACTGATGAGGGTGGTGACTGCTGAAGGCTGGGGTGGCTGTGGCAATTTCTTAAAATAAGACAACAATGCAATTTGCCAGATCAATTGACTCTTCCTTTCACAAGATTTCTCTATAGTATGTGATGCTGTTTGATAGCATTTTACCCACAGTAGAACTTCTTTCAAAAACTAGAGTCAATTCTCTCAAACCTTGCTGCTGTTTTATCAACTAAGTTTATGTAATAGTCTAAATCCTTTGTTTTCAACAACATCCAGAGCATCTTCACCAGGAGTAGACTCCATCTCAAGAAACCGCTTTCTTCATTCATCCATAAGAAGCAACCCTTCATCTGTTAAAGTTTTATCATGAGATTGCGGCAGTTCAGTCACATCTTGGCCCCACCTCTAATTCCAGTTCTCTTGCTATTTCTAACACGTCTGCAGTTACTTCCTCCACTCAAGTCTTAAAACCCTCCCTCACGTTCATGCATAAGGGTTGGAATCAACTTTTTCCAAACTCCTGTTAATGTTGATATTTTGACCTCCTCCCATGAACCACGGGAGCCTTTCCAGAAGGTTTTCAATTCACTTTGCCCATATCCACCAGAGGAATCACTATCTATGGCAACTACTGCCTTATGAAATGTATTTCTTAAATAATGACTTCAAAGTCAAATTTTCTCCTTGATCCCTGGGCTACAGAACGGACGTTGTGTAAGCAGGCATGAAAATATTAATCTCCTTGCACATCTCCATCAGAGCTCTTGGGTGACCAGGCGCGTTGTCAAGGAGCAGTAATATTTTGAAAGGAATCTTTTTTTCCAAGCAGCAGGTCTCAACAGTGGGCTTAAAATGTTCAGTAAGCCATATTGTAAATGGTGGTGCTGTCATCCAGGCTTTGTTGCTCCATTTACAGAGCACAGGCAGAGTAGATTTAGCATCATTCTTAAGGGCCCTGGGATTTTCAGAATGGTCAATAAGCACTGGCTTCAAGTCAAAGCCACCAGCTGCGTTAGCTCCTAATAAGAGTGAAGCTTTGAGGCCAGGAGTTGACTTCTCTCCACCTATGAAAGCCCTGGACGGCACCGTCTTCCAATCCGAGGCTGTTTCGTCTACAGTGAGAACCTGCTGCTCAGTGCGGCCCCTTCAGCAGCCATCTCGGCTGGAGCTTCTGGATGCCTTGCTGCAGCTGCTACAGCAGCGCTTGCCGCTTCACCGTGCACTTACTTTCATGTCGAGATGGCTTCTTTCCTTAACCCGCATGAACCAATCTCTGTAGCTTCAAACTTTTCTTCCACAGCTTCCTCATCTCTCTCAGCTTTCACAGAGCTGAACAGAGTTAAGGACTTTGCCTGGATTAGGTTTTAGCTTAAGGGAATGTTGTGGCTAGTTTAATCTTCTCTATCCAGACCACTAAAACTTTCTCAGCAACAGGCTGTTTCACTTTATCATTTATGTGTTCACCGGAGTAACATTTTTAATTTCCTTCAAGAACTTTTCCTTCCCATTCACAACTTGACTATTTGGCACTAGAGGCCTAGCTTATGGCCCATCTCGGCTTTCAACATGCCTTCCTCACTAAGCTTAAGCATTTCTGGCTTTTGATTTAAAGCGAGGTAAGTGCGACACTTCCTTTCACTTGAACACTTAGAGGCCATTAAACCAAAACCCATTGCTGTACACTCGACTTCAACTCATAGCGACCCTATAGGACAGAGCAGAACAGCCCCATCGGGCTTCCAAGGACGGCCTGGTGGATCTGAACTGCCGACCTTTTGGTTAACAGCCAAACTCTTAACCACTACGCCACCAGAGTTTCCTGAGGTTATTATAGGGTCGTCAATTGGTCTAATTTCAATATTGTTGTGTCACAAGGAATAGAGGAGGCCTGAGGAAAGGAAAACAGACGGGAACAGCACGTCGGTGAAGCAATCAGAACACACAACATTTATCGATTAAGTTCATCATCTTTTAAAAACGCAGTTCATGGCACACCATAATTACAATGGTAACATCCAAGATCACTGATCATACATCACCATAACAGACAAAATAATAATGAAAAAGTTTGAAATATTGTGATAATTACCAAAACGCAACAGAGACACGAAGTGAGCACATGCTATTGGAAAAATGGCACTGACTGACTTGCTTGATGGTTTCCACAATCCTTCAATTTTTTAAAAACACAATATTTGCAAAGTACAATAAAGCAAAGCACAATAAAACAATAATATGCTGGTATCTAGTATCTATAAAGAACTCTTAAAGCTCAATTCTCAAACGTCAACAGTAAAACAACAAATAATACGATCAGAGTTGAACAGATATCTCTCTGAAAAGAAAATATATAGCAATTAAGCACATGAAAAGATATTCAGCATCATTAGTCATTAGGGAAATGCCAATTAAACCACAATAAGATATCATTAAATACCCATCAAAATTGTCAGAATAATTTTTTTAAAAAATGGTGACAATATCAAATACTGATAAGGATGTAGAGAAACTGGACCACTTCTACACAATGCCAGTGGTAATGTAAAATAGTATAGCCACTCTGGTAAACAGTTTAGCAGTTTTAAAAAAAGTTAAACATACAATTACCACATGACCCAGCAATTACATTTATAAAAACCTGTACACAAATGTTCACCGTAGCTTCATACGTAATAGCCAAAAACTGGAAACAACCCAGATGTACTTCAATCCATGAATGTTTACACAAACTGTGGTACAACCATTCCCTGGAATACTATATAGAAATAAAAAGTTATGAACTACTGATACATGCAACAACTTACACAAATTTCCATCTAGCTATGCTGAGTAAAAAAAGTCAACCCCATGAGATCATATACTGCGTAATTCCATTTATACAACATTCTTAAAATGGCAAAATTATAGAAATAAAGAACATACATATAAGTGGTTGCCAGGGGATAGGGGCAGGATGGGAGAGAGCTGGTTGAGATTATAAAAGGGTAACAAAAGGGATACTATTCTGTAACGGAACTATTCTGTAACTTGACTGTGCTAGTAGATATATGAACCTAAACATGATAAAATTACAAAGAACTAAAAAAACACATACATGAATAGTACAACCAAGACTGAGGAAATCTGAAGAAGATTGGTGGATTTTATTACTGTTAATATCCTATCTGTAATACTGTGCTACAATTTTGCAAGATATTACCTTTGGAGGAAACTGTGTAAAAATACACAGTAACTGTATTATTACTTAGAACAGCATATGAATCTGCAATTACCTCAAAATAAAAAGCTTAATTTAAAAAAAAAACTAAAGAAAAAATGATACAATATATTATCGTAAAGGCTGAACAGAGTATGATTTATGAAATTCATTATCAGACTAGCAATTCCAACATAAGGACATCAGGTTAATAAAATTAAAACAACCATTACAATACTTAAAATGTTTCTTAATTAGAAAAACCATGCCCTATAAAATACCTACAATTTATATTAATAGATTATTTATAACCTTTAAGCTTTTTCCTAATTTTCTACTGTGGGACAAAGAACTCGATTTGGCCTTGTCCCTGGTTTGCTTTGAGTCGGAATCGACTGGAAGGCACAGGGCTTGTTTTTTTGTTTTTTTTTTGGTTTCTGGTTGACGACAGCCCTTGGAATTTCTGGAGCAATCAAGGTGTCTGCTTTTCTGAAATAGCCAGGCAACACTTAAACATATGCAAACGAGTAGTGACGACACAGGCCCCACCATGGCAGCAAATCTCAGGAAGGGAGGGGATCGTGATGGACTCAGTCATGCATATTCATTGATTCTACTGATGATGCATATGCACTGAGGTCCCCATCATGCATGTGCATTATTATAAGAAGCCCTGAACACAGAAGCAATTGCAGCTTCAAGGATTGGCAAGAACACCCATCACAGGAGAGGGCAGCACATCCCTGGGGTCCCAGACCTTGCCTGATGCATCTCTTCACTTTTCTGGAAGGATAACTAGGGTATTGCAGGTGTTTCACCAGCCCTGGGCACGTGACACCACCAAGCAGTTTCTATTAACCCAGTACAGCCAGTGGTGTAACTACGGAAAATGGTGCCTATGGCAACCACTGAAATTGCACCCCTGTCCAAACATCTGACACCCCTCTTTTAGATAACTTTACAATAACATAAGCTCAAAAATACAAGTTAAGCTCGTTAACCTTTTAATTAACACATTATCATGCTTGAGGAAGGACACTGGGCCATACCTGGTTAAGAGAAACTGCTGAGTGGTGCCACACGCCCAGGGCCAGTGGAATACCCTAGATATGCCAGTGCTTGTATCCTTTTTGGTTACAACAAATGGGTAACTGTAAATATAAATAATAGCCTCTATGAATTTTTTGGGCCGTTCTAGAGAATAAATACACCCACAAAGGGCAGTGAGAACCAGCAGAGGCTGGCATCTGCCTACTTGGCCATTGATTCTGAAGGACAGAATCCTCCAGGTGGCTAGAAAGAAAAAGTGGGGAAAGCTGGTCTGAAGTGCAGGGAGTCGTTTGGACTCCTGAACTTATGGCTGGTACCCAATGATCTGGCCCAGAGTGGTCAGGGATGTTTTGTCCTTACTCAGGGTGGCTGCAGATGAGGTCTGAACTAATTCTGAATAGTTAGGGTCAGAAAGAGAGTGAGTGACATGTGAAGTGGCTGGCGATGAGGATCATGGAGGTATATAGGAAAGTGAAACCTGGATCCATTTCCAGGTGGAAACTAGATTCATGCTGATCCTTGCCACACAGTTACCAATGAAGCTGGGATTTTCCCACCTTTCACAAAATTCATGGGGACTATTATTTATATTTACAGTTACCATTTATTATAACTGGAAAGAATACAAGCAGTGGCGTCTTAGTGCAGTTTGTGCAGCTATATCATATCCCTTTAATTTATCCTACCTTCTTGTAAGAGATAAAGCTGAATTGTAGGCTATATCAAATTCCAGCAAAATATGAATGAGTCTAAAATCATTTAATATTTTAAATTTAACATCAAGGATATTTTTGCCACAACTACTGTACCAGAATGTAAATTGGTATAATACATTAATATAATCAAATCTGGAATTCTATTTAAGAATTTACTATGAAGCTCTAAATGCTCAGTTTATTTTAAATTCCTTAACGTAAACAAGCATCAATATAAGCTTAATTTAATGATGTTTAAATTACAAATTCCAATTCTATAAATATGATAGAAATACTTATCAAGGTGAAATTATACCAATAAATCATAATAAAATATATGCCTAAACATTTAAGCCAGATTGTGTGTGTGTGTATACACACAGATATTAAAAAATTGATGGATACACAACTCATAATCTACCAAAAACAATTTTTTTGACCCAAGTTCCATAAAGAATCAAAGGCACTATCTTTTCAGTTAAAATTCACTGACAGAATTCAAAGTCAAATGTAATATACAGTCACATAAATGTAAAACATGCCATATTAAAATTAATCAACTTCATTCTTACCATCCACTATTCTGAGGTTTTCCTGTTTCCATTGTGTAGTCTACTTAAAGATGTTGTCGTTACCCACATGTAAGTACTCCCCCTAAGTAGCATGAAATTCTCTCAATGGGATTATTAAAGGATCTACAGTGCTTTCTGGTTTGAGCAGAACTATGACATGCTGAAAGAATGTTTCTTGCCATGTGGTTCTACCACCACCCACATACAAGAAGTTTATTATTTAAAAAAAAAAAAAAATAGTAGTGACACTTTACACTGTATAGCATCTTGGTATCAATCAATCTAAAAAAAATTAAATATCATTACTGTATGACAAAACAACAAATGGGGCACAACAGTGAATTTAAAATTACATCCGACAGATTTTATTAAGCATTAATAAAAGCAACAGATTTTATTATTATAATATCAACCATTCCCATTACAATAAATTTTGAATGAAGAAACAGCAAAATATCTATAATTATGTATATATTTAAACATACAGCTTCCCATGCACTTTATTTATTATTAAACAACTTGTTAATCTATGCCATCTCAGAGAAGGGATTCTTACATGCTTCACTAACGAGGCCCAAAAGAACATTTAGGCAAACACAGCTATCCCATTTAATCTACACTTGATGGAATTTCCTATATGTCCTAACTGTCAAGGTTCTGCTTCAACAACCAATCATTACATATAGTTAATTTATATCTATATTGACCCCAGTTGTAAACTACACAAAACTTCTTACCACTTCAGAAAGTTGAAACTTGGAAATAATTCTGTCCGTATCACATATGGAGAGAATGGTTGGGATTTACCACTCCAGTTCGTCCTCTATCTTCCTCCTTGTCATCGCAGAACATGTTTTTAGCTAGTGTTATTTTTTTAATCCCAAAAGTATCTTGGAGGTTGGTGTCATATCTTTCACCAAGAGTGCATGACAAAAATCTACTTTCTCCAAAAAACTGCTTCAGGATAAAAGATACAATTTTAGTAAATTTCATTCTCATCACACTATTAAACATGTATGACAACTTCACTATACCCATGTGTCAAACACGTTCCCAAAAGACATACAGGCATCTAGTCTTCCCTCTCCCCATTTCCATGTGGTTGCCATAGTCTATCAATGAAACTAAGATACATAGCAAAAACATACTCTATATTACAAAACAACTGATCAACTAGGATTAAGCAAATTGTTCAGAACGATAAAAAAAAAAAAAAAAAACCCACCGTTCAGACTTAGAGCAACCCTTACAGGACAGAATAGAACTGCCCTGAGTTTCCAAGCAGTGCCTGGTAGATTCAAACTGCCGACCTTTTGGTTAGCAGCCATAGCTCTTAGCCACTACACCACCAGGGTTTCTGTTTAGAACAATGGGGGAACGTAAAATTATTAAGGATAAAAGATTATCCTAAACATTATTATCCTCAGAGACCTCAATATGCCAATATAATCTTCAGACATGTAATAATAAGTCATGTATTTATTGAGCACTTACACATGCCTGGCACTGTGCCTCTTACATGTATTAGTCAATTTTATCCTTCTGATAATCCTACATATTATTTCCATAATTTCATAACAGATACCAAATTCAGGAAACAGTGATATTTTTGAGTGTACTAAAACTATAAATTTTTCTTCAGAAAAACATTCCTATTTTAAGACACCTATTCTAAAAACCCTGGTGGCATAGTGGTTAAGTGCTACAGCTGCTAACCAAGGGGTCAGCAGTTCGAATCTCCCAGGCGCTCCTTGGAAACTCTATGGGGCGGTTCTACTCTGTCCTATAGGGTCGCTATGAGTCGGAATCGACTCGACGGCACTGGGTTTGGTTTTTGGTTTAAACTATTTTAAATTACTTTCCGCCACCATTGACTATAAACTATGACTCTAAACATGGAATTCAAAACTTGTTTATATTTATATATTTTAAACTGTTTATTGAAATGCAGAAAAAAATTAGGTCTGCATGATGGCTGAATGTGCTTGTAAAATAGGCTTATTAAAATTATAAAATTTTTAACCTCTTTTATGGTTTTTAGTTTATGAAAAGGAAGATTGCTGAAAATACCCCCCATTTACACTAGCATCAAGCCTATTTAACTGAAAAGGAAATTGTGAAAGGAAAATTCCACTAAAACTAGAATAATCTGAGGACCAAGGAGAGTTCAACATAATATCTCCACATAGAGTTATTCCCAAAAGCCAAAGTTTTTGCATCATAAAAAAAGGCAATTCAATGATTGCAGAATTTCTTTATAAGAGAAGAATTTCTGGAATTAAAAATTATGAAGAAGCATTTATACTAAATAGCCTAGGAATGAAATCTCTATCCCACTTATTTTTAATTTTACAAATACTATTTTTTTATGTGTTAAAATTAATTTAATAAAATACTTAAATTTGTGAAGTTTGTGTGCTTATTCCCTCACAACTGTATTTAAATTATTTAACTCGTAATTCTAGATGTGAGATTTTAAAATACATAAACGATTATCATAAAACAAGACACTGTTTACACAAAAATAAAATTCATATAATTCCAATCATTAGCTTTTTCTGCTGGTTTGAAGACTGTTCCCAAGTTTCCCCAAAAATGACTGTCTATACTTGGGTTTCCTTTTCCATTGTATGCTTCATATTTGAAACTTAAGAAATAAAATTAAGGGAAAGGCGAACCAGAGAGCTATCGCATTCCCAGATGGCAACTGGTTTTCCAGAGAGATAAGATACCCAGAGCCACCTGGCAATTATGCCATGAACAACGAGAGACAACGGTAGGAAATAAGAAGAGAAGGAGCAAAGCAGGAGTACTGGCTACCTTCATTGTGCAAATCAACAGTAAACAAACAAACACCCATTGCCACCACCAGAAACCCAGTGCCATTAAGTCGATTCCGACTCACAGAGACCCTATAGGACAGAGGAGAACTGCCCCATAGAGTTTCCAGGGAGCACCTGGAGGATTCGAACTGCTGACCCTTTGGTTAGCAGCCATACCACTTAACCACTACGCCACCAGAGTTTCCCACTGCCATCAACTCGATTCCAACTCACAGCAACCCTACAGTACAGAGTAGAACTGCCCCACAGAGTTTTCAAGGAGCTCCTGGTGGATTTAAACTGCCGGCCCTTTGGTCAGCAGCCATAGCACTTAACCACTACGCCACCAGGGTTTTGGTAGCCATCCCTTAATTTAATATTTTGTCTGCCCAGACAAAAATAAAACACACTCAGATAATAAAGCCCTTTAGGGCAATATTATAGCTAATGTTTTCAGATGGAATGGTGGGAGATTGGTAGGAATGAAGAACATACTCCAAAACGCAAAAAAAAAAAAAAAAAAAAAAAAACCCACTGTTGTATCTTACTTTTTTCTCAAAATAAGAAGGATGAAGAAAAAAAACTAGAGCAAAAATATCTACAAAGTACATAATCAACTTTTGCCAACTTGAAAACATACAGTAACAGCAATTCCAGAGTAATAACACCTAGTTCTACTCTGTCCTATAGGGTCGCTATGAGTTGGAATCGACTCGACAGCACTGGGTTTTTTTAACACCTAGAAATAACACCTGAGAAAGTGTAACTTCTACATCTAAAACGTCTGCCAGTGAAATCAACAAATCGAGTCAAAAGAATTTGCTTTTATTATATTCTGCTAATCTTCTCAATTTTTTGTAACTACTTTTAAAGTAGTACCAACAGATATATTGAAATTGTGACACTATGATGAAAAGAAATAATCCTGCATGAAGGCATTTTATTTAAATCAACAGGCTCTAAATGCTCTCTAAACTTTGATCAATCCTGACATTTAAAAAAATCATAAAATAAAAATTCTGGCCTCTTGTGAGCAGCCATCTAGGATACTCCACTGGTCTCACCCTTTGGGAGCAAGAAAGAATGAAGAAAACTAAAGATACAAGGGAAAGATTAGTCCAAAGGACTAATGGACCACATCTACCACAGCCTCCGCCAGACTGAGTCCAGCACAACTAGATGGTGCCTGGCTACCACCACTGACTGCTCTGACAGGGATCACAATAGAGGGTCCCAGACAGAGCTGCAGAAAAATGTAGAACAAAGTCCTAACTCAAAAAGTAAGACCAGACTTGCTGATCTGACAAAGACTGGAGAGTATGGCCCCTAGACACCCTATCAGTTCTGTAATGAAGACACGCCTGAGGTTCACCCTTCAGCCAAAGACTTGACAGGCCCATAAAACAAAACAAGACTAAAGGAGCACATCAGCCCTAGGACAAGGACTAGAAGGAAGGAGGGGACAGGAAAGCTGGCTATGGGGAAACTAAGGTTGAGAAGGGAGAGTGCTGACATGTCGTAGGGTGGTTAACCAACGTCATAAAACAATAAGTGTACTGTTTAAAGAGAAACTAGTTTGTTCTGTAAACCTCCATCTAAAGTACAATTAAAAAAAAACCTACGGTCTCTTCTTTAAAAAATTCATAAGTATTAAAGAAAACAAGTTATTGTAAATATTACCGGTATCAGTTTTCTATTGTAATAATCACTTTCACTGAGAACTATTATCTATTTAATGAATTTCTTGGGGCTCTTCTGTATCACAGCATTATTTCTCCTAGGAGAACTACAAATCAGCTTACAGTGAAAAAACATTTCTCTGATTAAGCTAGCATTTTGCAGTTTGAGAGATGATAGTAGTCCCTTAGCATGTAATGCACAGGACGAGATATAAATATAAGCTATGCATTCTGCTACACTAAAATGTTTTTAGTTGCTGTCATGTTCATTCCAACTCATGGTGACCCCATGCGTGCAGAGTAGAACTGCTCCATAGGGTTTTCAAGGCTGTGACCATTCAGATGCAGACACCCAGGGCTGTCTTCCAAGGCATCTCTGGGTAGGTTCGAACTGCCAGCCTTTTGGGTAGTAGTCGAATGCTTAGCCATTTGTGCCACTCAGTGTCTCCTACACTAACAAACAATAACAAAAATAACAACATCTGACATGTACTGAGTACTTGCTATGTTTCAGACACAGATGGTATTCTAAATACTTTAAAGGTATAATCTCATTTAATCTTCCCAACCAGCCTCTAACTTATCAGCTACATTTTGCAGATGAGGAAACAAGGCCCAAAGACATTAACTATTCCAACAACATACAACTAAGTCCTATCCCAAACCCTAGTCTTACTCTAAGCCCACGTTTTTAGCCACTACAGCCAACCAAAAAAGAACTGTTGTACTTGCCATTAAATCTTTTAGAACAGTATGGCAACAAAACAACAGAACCCCTTCAAAATAACTGCCCTTTATTGTAATACTTGAGACATCTTTTTATCATTTATAAATTACTTTTTTTAAAAGGGTACTAAAATGTACATGTTCTCAAATTTCTTCTTCTTGTTTAAAAAAATAGTTTCCCAGTCCTTGAAAGATATTCATTGCACAGATAGCAAATTCTGTATCAGCTAAGATGTTATAATAACATGTATTTCAACAAGTAAGCTGTAAAGCTGCCCAAACTTTTTTTTTAAAATATTATCTATGTATATTCAATCCTTGGATAAAATACATAGCTCAGTAAAGAGTAATGTTTTGTTAATTATTTAAAACCTTTAAATCTTTGGTAAGCCACATTAACACTGTTAGATAAAATCAGGTATAAAACGTCAAGTTCCTAATTTTTTACTAGACTAAATATTCATTTTCAAATTAAACAATTAAGTATGTAAAAATTACTGACGGAAACACTACATTTTTTGTTTTAAGTAATTTTATTATAATCCCTGCATCATAAAAACTTAAATTTAGGAAAAAAAGCAAAGTAACTTAGGATCCTAGGCACTAGGATGGTGAGAAGCTAGAAAAATGGGCTACCACTGAAAAGGAGATTTAAAGAACTGGAATAGATAAAAACTATCCTTAAAGAAGGCAGACAGGGAGTAATAGGTCATCAATGAGAAAAGAGGGCTGTGCCCAAGAAACAGAAGATGGCAAAGAAAGAATTAAGTTAGATGGCAAGGAAAGTGGAGATAAGGTAGACAGCAATGAAAGAAAAGGGGACTAATTTAAAGAGAATGAAATAAAGAAAAGAGTCAAAGGAGAAAATGGCACTAATTTAAAGAGAATGGAATGTAATCAGGAAAAACAAACAAACATAAAACAATGTAAACTTGCTCGGAAGAATAAAACAAAGAATAGGATCCTCCAAGGAAAGAAGGCAAATCCAGCAATCAAACTGCTAGTCCTGAAGGACTACACAAAAGAGTATGTTTTACTCTATTTATTAAAACACATGACTAGTCAGAAACCCACCTAATATACTGTTCTAGTGGCATTCTAAGTATCATTACAGACAGTTCCACTTGTGGAAAACACCTGAATAACTTTTATTAGACTTGCTCTTATGTTGTCGACAACTAGATAAAATACATGGAACAACTGCTTTCAGGCGCTAGACAGAAGACAGTGCATGACTGTGGTGTCTGAGAGAAGTAAAACAAGATAAGCCCTACTTCTGCTTGGAGGCACTATCTGGACAGAACAGGGAGAGGGATGGAATACAGAAGACTCATTAAGTTCAAAACACAGAGACAAGAGTTTGAGAGGTATATATTCTTGTTGGGTACCGTCAAGTCGATTCCAACTCATAGTGGCCCCACATGACAGAGCAGAACTGCCCCATAGGGTCTCCTTGGCTATAATCTTTACTGAAGCAGATCGCCAAGTCTTTCTCCTACAGAGCCACCGAGTGGGTTCACACTGCCAACCTGCTGGGGGCAGTGGTGGTTCAAATATGCCCCACCTTTCTGCTTGGAGGCACTTTCTGGACAGAACAGGGAGAGGGATGGAATACAGAAGACTCATTAAGTTCAAAACACAGAGACAAGAGTTTGAGAGGTATATATTCTTGTTGGGTACCGTCAAGTCGATTCCAACTCATAGTGGCCCCACATGACAGAGCAGAACTGCCCCATAGGGTCTTCTTGGCTATAATCTTTACTGAAGCAGATCGCCAAGTTTTTCTCCTACAGAGCCACCGAGTGGGTTCACACTGCCAACCTGCTGGGGGCAGTGGTGGTTCAAATGGCAGAATTTTCACCTACCATGCAGAAGATCTGGATTCGATTCAAGCCAATGCACTTCACACACAGCCACCACCCATCTATCAGTGTAGGTTTGTGTGCTGCTATGATGCTGAACACGTTTCAGCACAGTTTGCAGACGAAGATGGCCTAAGAAGAAAAGCCTGGAGATATACTTCCAAAAACCAGCCAGTGAAAACCCTACAGATCACAATGGTCTGATCCACAACCGATCATGGGAATGACACAGGATCAGGCAGCATTTCATTCCATTGTGCATGAGATTACCATGAGTTGGGGGATGACTCAACAGCAGCTAACAACATTTCTTGTCAAGTTAACAGAAGGGGAAAACACTTCTACATTCGTTTATACAACCAGTATTACCCAGACAGCAAAGCCAGACAAGGGCAATGTAAAAAAAGAAAACTACAGGTCACTATCCCTAATGAGCACAGATGAAAAATCCTCAATATATTAACAAATTGAATCCAGAAATACATAAAAAGAATACTTCAAGGCCAAGTGGAATTTATTTGAGGAATGCAAGGATAGTTTGATTTTGGAAAAATCAAACAATAAATCTACAGTATAATGATTAAAAAAGAAAAATCTCATGATCATATCAATTGATGCAGAAAAAGAATTTCACAAAACTCAGTATGGTTTCATAATAGCAACTCTCAGAAAACTGTAAATGAAAGGTAAATTCCTTAGTGAAATAAAAAGTGTCTATTGAAAAATCTATGGTTGACATTATGGCAAAAGATAATGATTTCCCCAGAAGATCAGGAACAAGGCAATGATGTCTGTTTTCACCATTCCTTTTCGACACTATACTGGAAATCCTAGCCAATTCATGAAGACAGGGAAACAAAGAAGAAGAGGAGAATGAGAAAGAGAGTAAGGGAAAGAGAGAGAACTGGAAAAGAAAAAAAAAAGGCCATATTTTACAACTGACACAACTGCCTAAAAAGAAAACCCCCAGGTGTCTATAAAAAGTTCCTAGAACTAATACGTGAGTTTAGCAAGTCATAGGATACAAGCTTATCAAACAAATACCAATCTTATTTCTACATTCTAAAATTGAGCAACTGGAAACTAAATTGATTTATAAACTGAATGAAAAGTTGAAGGATGAATTCGAGAGGTCCAACAGCTGAGTATAGCAATTTCAGAAAGCAAAAAAAGAAAACAGAAAAAAAATTATCAAAGAAATAATTCAGGAAGATTGCCAAGAACAGAAGGATAAATGTGCCCAGAAAAATGGATGAAAAAGACCCATAGCATAGCACAATATCAAAAAATTTCACAACTTAGCAGATAAAAAAAATCCTAAAAGTGTCAAGACTTAGGAAAACAAACAAACAAAAACCAGTCATACAAATGGAATGGGGCATGGGACTTTACGATAACAACAATGAAAGCTAGAAAACAGTGGCACAAAGGCTTCAAAAGGAAAAATATTTTGCGAACTAAACTTCTATTGTCAAATGATATGAAATGTATACCCAAATGATTTGAAATGCATGTGTATATATTTCAAATCATGACACTTGACTTTAGAATTCATGTTATATACAATCTTCCAACAACACCTAACATCTAAATTATGTTTTCTAAAACCAATACTTAAAATTATCCTATTCTTTAAGCACATTCTAAATCACTATGATAGGAAGCTGCCAAGGAGAGTACTCAATGCCAGCAAAAAGCCAGAGTAAGATTAAAAATTTGCTGTGGGTAATCCCCACGCACAGACAACTATAAAGAGATTTACGGTTGTCAGTTTTGGTCAGAACAGCAAGCTAAAACAGAATTTTCAAGTCCTAACAAAATCCTCTTTTAATAAAGAGTAAACTAAAATTAAAACCAAAATTGCTATGAGTTGGAATCGACTCGATGGGAACAGATTTGAGTTGTTTTTTTTTTTTTTTAACTAAAATTGGAAAATTAAAATGAAAAGATAGTTATGAAGCTTTCATGTAGAAATGGATATGTCTCAATAAAACTTCACAATCTGATCTTTTTAGGATTTAATTATTTCTTGTAGAAGTTCAAAATACTTTCACAAGTCTCACACACTGGTAAAATAAAGCCAGTTCTAGCCTCATTTTGGCATTGAGAAACACTCAGATAATTGAATCAATTTGTTGTTGTTATGTACAGTCAAGTTGATTTCCGAATCATAGTGACTCCATGTGACAGGGCAGAACTGCCCCACAGGGTTTTCTTGGCTGTATTCTTTACAGAAGCAGATAGTCAGGTGTTTTTCCTACAGAGCGGCTACAGGGTGGGTTAGAACCACCAACCTTTCAGTTAGCAGCTGAGCACTTAACTGTTACAACACTACCAGATGATAAACCTCAATCTTTATTCCACTATGCTGTGTGGCTGCCAAAGGTTTAGATACTGTTTATAAGTGTAAAAGAACAGGACCCCAAGATAATAAAATATATCTGTAAGAGATCATAATCAGGCCATTATCTCAGTCTATTTCAATAAAATATGCTTAAATAAAGAAAAAGTCTTATGAACTGGGGGAGGGGGAGTGTGGAAATAAGAAAAATACCCAGCTGACTAGAAGATGAACGGCATGCTCAAATTTAAATCTGTCCCAAATAAAATAAGGAATGGATGAGAATAACATGCAAATATTTCTTGACTCCCAACTGTGTGCCACGTATTGTACTATAGACATCTCATTTAATCTTCCTATGAAAAATGGGTATTAGTCCAATTTTATAGACAGGAAACTATGCTCAGAAAGATTAGGTAATTTGCCCAAATTCACTCAGTTAATAAGATATAGGAAGCTACGGATTTGATTCCACTATCAATGGTGTTCTAGTCAAAAACTGACTAGAAGTGACTCCTACACTGATTCATTCAAAAAATATTTTTTATGTTCTTATTATATGTCAGAAACTATTTATTTAGTGGTATGATACTGACAGAATAGCTACAACAATGGACTCAAACATGCCAAGGATCATGAAGATGGGACAGGACCGGGCAACATTCTGTTCCGTTATACACAAGATCATCACGAGTCAGAATCAACTTGATGGCAATTGGTTAATAATTCTATCTAGAGCAATATACACCAAATAACAAATGGAAATTATTTTGAAATGCTGGGGTTATTGGTGTTTTATAGTTTCTTTTTTATGTTTTACATCTGCATTTTTTTCTGTAAACGAGCATGTACTGCATTTACAATCAGGAAACAAGAGCAGTGACAAGCCTTACTGTATTTGGCAAGTAAGGTGAAGGTTTGAGGCAGGTGGCTACTAGCCTTTTAAATATTTTTCTACTTCAGTCAGAACTGGAATAGGAATTTGAGTTGTATCAAACCTACTAAGGGACACCTCAACCATGAAGTGCTGACCAGTACAAGCCAGAAGAAGGGGAAATGAGGGTGCAAAAGTAGCCAAATTTTAGAAGATACCAGCAAGACCTAAAAGTCACTTCCTTTCCTATTACTTAATAAGTGATTAATCACTTATTAGCAATCACCTATCAGCCTTGTGCTCAGCAATATAAAGGACATTAAAAGCTAAAACACAGTCCATGCCTTCAAAGAAGTTTTAATCCAGTAAAGACAGAAACTAAAAATAAACACACAGAAGTGAGGTGGTATATGGAAAGGCCAAGATGGCAAAGCCTCTAAGTCTATATAAAAGTTCAGAGGAGGTGACTCTTTAAATGTCCAGAGAAAGAATAAATCACAGAAGAAAGGTTTTGTATAGTCAGGTAGGATGGCTTCAGCTGCAAGAAACAGAAAACCCTGAATCACATGGTCTATTTTATCACACAACAAGCAATCCAAAGCAGGGAAGTCCACATCCTTTCCAACTCTCAGACCTTCTTTCCTCTGGTATTGGCTTTCTTCCTGACTAGCTCCTTTTGGTATATTATTAATTTTTATCATACTTACCATTATTTCAGTGCTTGCCCTGAGCCAAACACTTCCAAAAGCTTTATGTTCATTACTGAGTTTAATTCTTACAACAGCCTATGAAGTAAAAACTATTATTAGTCTCATTTTTTTCAGATGAGAAAAACTGAGGTACAGAGAGATTAAATGGGTAGCCCAAGGTCACAAAGAGTTAGGGTAAAAGCTAGGATTCTAACCCAGACAGCCTGGCCCCATAGTCAGTGGAAGAGGAGCAGCCTTTTCCAGGTAGTTTATCAGTGAGAATATTCAGACTTCTTAAATCTCACAACCAGCCTTGGGTCGTAAGTCCCTTCCTAAACCAATTTCTGATAAGAAAGAAAACACCACACACACCAGCTGCCATTAAGTCAACTGCAACTCATGATGACTGTGTGTGTCTGAGTAGAACTATGTTCCCTAGGGTTTTCAATGGCTGATTTTTGGAAGTAGATCAGCAGGCCTTTCTTCTGAGGCACCTCTGGGTGACCTGGAACCACCAAATCTTCAGTTAGCAGCCAACTGCTTTAACTGTTTGCACCGCTCAGGGACTTCAAAAAGAAAAATAAGATCACCATAACTGGCTTATATTATTTAGGATTCTTAAAATCAGGGTTCTTCCAGAGAGACAGGTGAGAATGCCTCTTAGTCGGTCAAAGTACCAGTGTCTGCTACAGGTGTATATGTAAACACACAGAACTTGTTCATCTCAGAAACGAAAGAAGATCCTAGGTTTACAAGGCTATCATTCAGTTTCTACTGTACTAGTATTATTTGCATAAGTACATAAAAATGGATACTTATAATGTCAGTATGTACAAGATTTAGATGACAAAGGAAGCAACCTTGTCAACAAAGCAAAGAAACCAAGACTGCATTAGAAATCTGCCTATGGAAACTTACGCCTTGACTACAGGAGCAAAGTAGTAAATAAGGAGCATTTATTTGCAAGATTTCTAGCCCTCTAAACCATCAATTAACTGCAGTTTAAAGTTGAAAAATGGCAAATAATCATTAATAAAAAAAGATTTTAAATTATAAGGCTTCGAAATATTTCTTCCAATAAAATATTCTTAAAACAAAATTTTTCATTGACTATAAAGTTTAGTGAGGCTTAGATAAGCTTTCCTTAAAAATGTAAATTTTAATTTAACATAATTTTAAGTACTATTTTATACTACTCTAGCAACTGTACTAGCAATTAAATCTCCTAAATCATACTTTAAGCACAATATTAATTCATACAAAACAAATGGTTTTCATTTGCCATACTTTTTATAACTTTAACATGTGTAAATTAGCGTGTATGCTCCAAAAGTGATATAATACATTTTAGCATTTGCTTCTTGGTAATAAATGGGAAAATGAGTTTACCAGATCATTCAAATGTACATCAGAAATACTTTCCAAGTATTTATGTTGATCTCTCATCAAAAAGGGGAGGGGGAGAGTTGAATAAATAATTACAAGCCAGGCCTGCCTGCAGATAGTGATTTCATTATATAATTATAATGGTGATCATTTGAAAGTATCCAAAATGTCTCCAGCATTTTAAAGAGCTAAGCACAGTTATTTTTAAAATCAAACATATGTGCTTTTTCTGTTTATGTCTTTGGAAAGAACATTCTGTATAATGAAAAACACGGCCGAATTTTTCACAGTACATCACTATAAAACCCTGTAATTGACTGTTGGGGTTGGTTTACTCTGTATCTATTTTTGACCACGTAGAAAACAGCAATGATGTGGTGAAAAGCCCCAAATGTACGTCCCATTGCAGGATAAGACTCCATCCTGATTAGTGTAGAAGTATCATATTTGCTCTGGGAAATATGCCCACTTTAAAAGAGAAAATTTCAGTGTATAGGGCCCTCCTCTTTTTTAATCAAGCCATGTAAAAATGAATAACTATGGTGCCCAGTCTGGGCCTTCGTTGGAACTTGGATGCCGTTTACACTGATGCTCTCTATTAAAGGCAGCGAGTCGGAATCGACTCGACGGCACTGGTTTTTTTTTTTAAAGCTGACATTCAACACTGAAGTTGGAAATGACAGGTTCATTTCTATCAACTAACCCAATGAAAGGTAACACTGGATGTTACAATTAACACTGTAAATTAACCTATAAACATAAAATTTTATATTGGATGGTTACCTTTCCTATGTATTAATACAGATTAAGTGAACAACTTAATCTTGTTCTAAAAGCTTCAAAAATAGTTATTTAGTGATAAAACTAATTTGTTAACCCTAACAAAAGCACAGTTTCTCTTCACGAAAAGAAGTCTAAAACATCTCTGAATAAGCCCTCCCGGTTTCATCAATAAAATGTACATATTAGCAACGAAAAGCAACTAAAGATGGAGATGCTGTGTGGTTTAAAAATCAGCCCTGTAAACACCTACCACAGATTTATCTCCTGTGAGTTGACTCAGCCATTCCTTCTTCTTAGTAAATAAACTAAGTTCAATGCAGGGTACTGCGGTAGAGTTTTTCAGGGACCAAGTGAGGGAAAATGTTTTGGATGGAAACTTCCAAATTGACACCCTGTCCACTTTGGGTAGGTATTAAAGGGTCCACAGCACTTTATGAATTAGTTGTGGTTCACCTAAATAATCATGACCAAAGCTGCCATGGTCACTGAACATTCAACTTATTCCTATCGAAAATCAATGTGCCTTGAAAAAAATTTAACGCATTTAGAATAAAGTCAAGCTAAATATAAATAACAGCTTTCTTGCAGCATTATTGATTGAATGGCAATCCTAACTGCATTAATAAAACTAGAAGTATATTGAACCTATTAAGAAGTCAATCTTTTATTAATATTTAGGTCTTTTATGATGTAGATCATTACATTTTATCCCTACTTTTTAATTCAATCAGTAAAGGAATGTATTAACATTAACTGCATAAGAAACTTCAGTAGCTTCTGTCAACTTCCTGGGGAACAGTGAAAGATGTTCAAAGAATTCTCATTACTTTATGAACAGGTAAATAAAACAAAAAGCTCCAATATTCTTACCTAGATTACCTATATAAAAGATGATCACTGAACAATGGAAGAATTTGTTACTAAGTACTAAGCTGACCAGCCAAATAAAATATCGCAGAGCCCAATCAGTTATATTTTCTAGTATTTTTTTTAAAAAAAGTGAAACCCTTAGTTGAGCTACACGAGAAATCACCCTTACTCTTTCCTTCCTGACTTCCTGACATCCTGCCTTTCTTTGCCCCATCTGTCTCTCCTTCACTCATCCTCCCTTCTTTCCATCCCCTCTCCTCCTCTGCACAAAAAGAAACATTGCCATACTAAATGAGAAGAGACCAGTCCTATAAAGTCCCTGAGCTTCTGTATCTTTGACAGTTGCACACCACACAACTTTATTGGTTCTGCTCGTTTTCTAGCATTTTGCAGGTATTTTTTGCCTTTAGCAATGAACGGTCTGACCTGGCCTAAACAGAGCTAGAGAAAAAAGCTTTTGAAGGACAGACAGAAACAGAATCAAAGGCAAAAGAATGTACAAATATGAGAAACGTATTTGCTGCATGATGGTAAATAAAGGAAGGTAATGCCACTCTTGTATCTCAAATCCAAATCAATGCCGTCAAGCAGACTCCAAGTCACGGCGACCCTATAGGAAAGAGTAGAACTCTCCCACAGGATTTTTAAGGAAGCAGACTGCCACATCCTTCTCCCATGGAGTGGCTGGTGGGTTCGAACAGCTGCCCTTTCAATTAACAGCCAAGCGCTTTAACCACTGTGCCATCAGGGCTCCCTGTGTACCTCTACAGCCCCAAATTTAGTAAAATGAAGAAACATAATTCCTTCCTACCCCAACAGGTGTATTTTCTCCATCTGAAAACATCAGTATATATTACAGCTAATTTTCCATTTTAAAAAAGCACTTCATACAAATTTGCCACCAGGAATGATGAAAACTGTAATTGTATAAAGCTCTGTTAGCTTATGAATAACTTGTACTTAAACATGTATTATATGCATCATTTAAGTCCTTTCCAGAGGATCAATCCTCCAACATAAAATAAAGTTCTAAGAAAATCATATTAAACAAGCAAATTGAAATAAAAATTACATATTTTTTTCATTAAGTTCAACATAGTGGTGTTACATCGGTAAGTATGAATTTATTAATAAAAATGACGCCTCATCATTTAAGGAGCATGACTTGCACAAGTACTACTGCTTATGGAAAACCCTAAAGCCTAAGGCTATATAAAACAGAATGACAAATCCAGCTAAAGTGTTTTATTAATTTAGTGTCTTTTTAAAACTGGATTGGATCACAGAATTCATATTTTTTTTAGAAAGGTCTAGAGTCAAAGTATATTTAATAAAAAATCTTTTTTTACAAATTTTTAAATCGTTGGTGTGGTAAAGGAAAGTGGGAAAAAGCTCTCCAATTTTTTTTCTTTCATTTACTACCTTCCTCAAGAACATTAAGCCTAGGTTGAGGAAGGAAAAATCAAAGAATTACCCACTCATTAAATGACATGAGAAAAGTAATAAGTGAGGCTAAATAGTTTCTTCCAGATCATTGCACTGGAAAAAAAGTTTCTTTCTACATTAATGTCATCTCTGGCTAACAAAAATTTGATTACTGAGCCCAAATTGTTAAGACATCATTAAGTCTAACTTAAAAAAAAACCAAACCCATTGCCTTCGAGTCAATTCTGATTCATAGCGACCGCACAGGACAGAGTAGAACTGCCCCCACAGAGTTTCCAAGGAGCAGCTAGTGGGTTCGAACTGCTTACCTTTTGGTTAGCTGCCAAGCTCTTAACCACTGCACCACCAGGGTTCCAAAGTCTAACTTAGAAGCCTGTAAATGTTGAAACTTCAAGTGGAGAAAAATTCAATCTAACTACTGAAAAGTGTAATGATTCTAAGACATTTTTACTTTCTCCCTTACTCTTATATAAGTTTAAAGTACTCAAGGGGTAGACTGAACCAACACAATATGGTAGGGAAGTCCTTCCTCTTGTCTCCAGTTGGCTCAGTATTTTTTTTCAGTATATTATCCCATGTAGGAGAGTCAGGGTGCTTCAGCGGTACAATTCTCACCTTCTGTGTGGTAGGTCCAGGTTCGATTCCTGGCCAATGCACCTCATGTGCAATCACCGCCCATCTAAGATGCTGAACAGGTTTCAGCAGAGCTTACAGACTAAGTCAGATAGGAAAAAGGCCTGGCGATCTACCTCCGAAAATTAACCAATGAAAACCCTATGGTCACAAGGCTCTGATCACATCATGTATAGGCTCACCATGAGTCAGGGGCCGACCCGATGCTGCTAACAACAACAACATCCCAGGTAGAGCATGAGAATAAATACTATGGCATCCTGTCTATGAAGCTTACCAGCTGTGAGACTGTCAATGAGTAACTCCACACCAGAGTCCTTTCCTTCTCTGTAAAATAGGGTTGGTGATACCAATCTCATAAAGATGCAATACAGCTTAAGGAAATTCAGTTAATTCGATAAACTTTTATTAAGTACCTACTACTTGCCAAGCACTGAGTTGGCAAGTCAAAAAGGACACATTCACAAGACTCAAAGATCATACAGTACAATAGGGCAGAGACAATATCCCTAGCTGAAGAACAGTGTTACAAATGCTACAACAGAGCAAAATTATCTACCTCAGAATTAAGGATATGGAAGGCATTTGGGTAGAGATAATGACTGACTAAAACTCTGCAAGTAAAGAGGTCAATTTTTAAAACAGCAAAATAATTTTGATAGTTGGAGCAAAGAAGGTGGAACGTAGAGCCAGAAAGGTATGTAGGAATCAAAATATTAAGAGTCTGTAAACGGTAATATACAAATACCTTACACAATTATAAGGTATTATTATATCTCCATTAAATGTGTATGCATACTGATTTAATGGAGATATAATAATAATATATAATGATTATGATACTATATATGTCTGTTTCCTGAACTAGACAGTGAGCTCAGAGGTACAGGTGATTCTCAGTATTTATCTTTGCATCTCTGCTCCTTTTCTGACTTTAAATTAAGGATCTGTATTTTTTAATTAAAAAAATAATTCTTAAAAATAAAATCTGTAACAGTCTTCACTGGAAACTAAGTTGAGGGAATCCAACTTTTCAGCACTCTTCACTTATTTCTTCTTTCCATTCTTGCTTTTGAGACTGGGTCTAAACCAACATTTGCTCTTTCTTAAACTTGAGAATCAGAAAACCTGAGTGTGCATTCAGGGTTTCTCACTTAATAGCAGAAACACACTAGCAAACTACTATACCTTTTCAGAGCTTCAAGTTTTTTTTTTAATCTACAAAATGTCTTTATTACTATCTAATGTGCCTGCCTCATAGAGTTTTGATAACGTTCAAATGAAGAATTAGACACGTACATAAATATTTAGTTTATAAACTATAAAGGACTTTGCAAATGTAAGATGTAATTCTCTAGATTGATATCTCTGGAATGCCTCTTCTTCCACATTCCAATTTAAAGATGATAACCAATTTATTCTCCTACACCAACCATCCCTATTCTCCCTAGTGAAATGAATAAAGATGCCACTGTGGGAAAACACATAACAATCTGTGCTCTATCAGATTCACAAAGGTTCAGTCTTTCATGGCATCCAGTATGCTATTATAAGTAATATGTTGGGTTTTAGTGCTATGAACAAAAATAAAACAGAATAGGATAAAGCTGGTGGGTGTGATAAAAAGAGGCTCCAGAGATCCTAATATGCCCATGTGCATCAGGAAAAAGTCCTAATTGTGGATATCTACTTAGCCTGAGTGAGTGAAGCATTCATTCACTATTTTTCATGTGCCAGATACTATGCAGGTGACTGCAGCAGGAACGGTAAAGAAGTTCTGCTCGGTGATCAACATCTCAAAAAAAAATAAAGCTATCATTAACACAGACTTGCATGGTGTTATAAAGGGAGAGGCAAAAAATGTCAAACCAACAGAAATCTTATACAGCCATTCACACTCAGACACTATCACTGAGTACATCCTCTTCCCGTAAATATTCATCTCCCTTTGGATTTTCTGTCTCAGTTAATGGCACAAAAATTCCCAGCTTGTTTTCTCTCAAAAGGACAGCACTTGGCTGTCTTAGGGAGAAAGTACCTCTTACTCTGACAGTTGAGGAATTTTCTCCAATAGATTTTTATTCCACCATGATGAGCTATTGTCTGATTAAGTTTTCCCTTTCCTCTGATTTTCTTCCTCTGTGACTATTAAATCTCTATCTCAATATCTACAAGGTTCACTCTCTCTCCTCCTTTAGGCCTCTGCTCAAATGTCTCCTTATCAGTTAGGCACTCCACAATCATTCTATCACAACTAACAAAAGCTTCTCTATATCAGTTTTAACCTATTATTATTTTTTTTGTTTTGTTTATAGCATTTACTAAAATCTGACATATTATATACTTATTATTAGCATACTTTTTATTGGTCTGCCTCTCCCTCTAGCATATAAGTAAAACAAGGGCAGGGATGAAGGTTTCATTCACTATTATATTCCTAGCACCTGAAACAGTGTGTACCACATAGCACATGCTCGAAAATATTTTTGAATAAATAATTAAATATTTGCCTCATTTCTCTCTTTAACTTCCAGTCATGTGAGTTCTATCTCAACTTTATGTGCAAAAATCTTCTTCTCTTCCCACTGACAATGATGAAGATCAAGACAACAACATCTCTCACTTCTACTACTTCAGCAGCCTTCCAAAATGCATTGTCCAACAGCTCTCCCTATTTGGGTTCAACCTCCATCCTAAAACATATATCTGACTGATCAATCACCTGCTTAAAAACTCTTTTCGGCTCTCTAAAGTCTAAGCTCCTCACTATGTTACCTATGGCCTTTAATTACATGGCCCACATCTACCTATCCACTTTATCTTCTTACTACTCTCCCATATCCCACCAATGAGACCCACAATTAAATCATCATTTTTTGGACATGCACACCTTCACAATTCTTTTCCTTTCCCCTTTTCTTCTCCTACTACATTTCTACCCCTCCTTTACCTAGCTCAAAGGTCTCTTCCTCAATGAAACATTCTGGACTTTTCCAAGCAAAATTAAGCCAAATTCCTTCTTCAAATACAGCATTCTGCACACAACTCTAATATTGTATTCCACATTACAATTATCTCCCACTGAATTTCTTATGGGTTTGTGCTAGCAGAAAGTAAAAGCTATGTCAGAGTTATAACCTGCCTGGCTAAGTGTTGAAGAGGTGACACAACATACACACAGAGAAGATCCTTGGCAAAGATTTGAAGATTACTGGACTCTAAGAGTTTAAGGAAATCTCTATCCAATCATTAGCTAGTCACTAAGCTAACAGAAAGCAGCCTTGGTGGTACAGTGGTTAAGTGCTCTGCTGTTATCCAAAAAGTCAGAGGTTCAAACCCACCAGCAGCTCCACAGGAGAAAGATATGGCAGCCTACTTTCGTCAAGATTACAGCCTAGGAAACTCTATGCGGCAGTTCTACTCTGTCTTATAGAGTTGCTATGAGTTGGAATTAACTCAAAGGCAATGAGTTTTGTTTGGTTTTTTAGGCTAAGAAAATAGACAATTCAGTGGGCCATACATGAAAAACAATATAGATTTTACAAAATTAGTTCAGAAAAGTCACTAAACAAACAACAGCTAAAACAAACAATAACAATGAATCCCTGGGGTTGTGGGGGAGGGTAATCTGATTTCCAGACTTGCCATAATAGTAAAATGTTCACTCTTCAACCAAAAATTATGAGACATGTCAAAAAAGACAAAAAATTAAGGCCTATACACAAGAAAAAAAAAAAAAAACCCACTCCAGTTTATAGACATATTCCTGAGGAAGCCCACACATTTGACTCATTAGACAAAGAATTTAAATCAACTCTTTTAAATATGTTCAACAAGCTAAGGGACATTACATCCTAAAGAAAAAGGAAAATATGATAATGTCTCAAGTAAACAGTATATCAATAAAGAAATGGAAATTATAAAATAAACAACCAAATAGGAATTACAGCATTGAAATATACAATAACTTAAGTTAGAAATTCACTAGAGTTCAACCGCAGGTCTGAACAGGCAGAAGAATCAGCGAGCCTGAAGATAGATCAATTGAGATAGCCCAGATAACAGAAAGATAAAAGAATGGAATAAAAAATAAACAGAACCTCACAGATCTGTGGACCACCACCATGCACATCAACTTACGCATAATGACAGTCCCAGAATAAAAGGTGAGAGAAAAGGGACAGAAAAGAAATTTGAAAAATAATAGGGAAAAGTTCACAAATTTGATGAAAAAACATTACACACCCAAGAAGCTTAACATACTCCAAGTAAGATAAATCCAAAGAGGTCCACATCTAGACACTTCATAATCAAACTGCTCAAAGACAAAGAGAAAATTCTGAAAGTATCAACAGAGAAGTGAATCATCACATACAAGGGAGCCTCAATAAGATTAACCGCTGATTGCTCATCAGAATTGATGGAAGCCAAAAGGCAGTGGGAATGACATATCCAAAATCCTGGGGGAAGGAGGCAAACAGTTAATCAAGAATGATATTATCTCAAGTGGTCACTTGAGACTGTGTTGGCATCTCCTGTCTGGAGGGGGGATGGGAGGATAGAGAGAGTTGGAAGCTGGCAAAATTGTCACAAAAGGAGAGACTGGAAGGGCTGACTCATTAGGGGGATAGCAAGTGGGAGTACGGAGTAAGGTATATATAAACTTAAATGTGACAGTCTGACTTGATTTGTACACGTTCACCTGAAGCTCAATAAAAGTTAATTAAAAAAAATGATATTATCTGTCAAAACTGTAAAAATGAAGGAGAAATCAAGACATTCCCATATTAAATACACACACACACACACACACACACACACACACAGATTTTGTCTCTAGCAGGTCTGCCCTACAAGAAATACTAAAGAGAGTGCTTCAGGCTGAAATGAGAGGACACTAGACAGCAACTGGAATCCACATGAAGAAACTAACACCAGTAATCACATAGGCAAATACACAAGACAATATATATAGTTTGTAACTTCTTTTTTAAAATATCTGATTTTAAAAACAATAGCATAAAGAAGTAACTATAAGTCTATGTCGATGGGCACATGTTATAACTGAATTATGTCCCCCAAAATACGTGTTGAATTACTAGCCATTGTACCTGTGATAGTGGTCCTCTTTGAAAATAGAGGTGTTCTTTTGTTATGTTAATAAGGTGATACATATGTATGATGGACTCTACTGAACAATTAAAAAAAAAACAGAATAGAGATACACACGGGGGAAGACAGATGCCATGTGAGGATCTTCTATAAGCCTAGGAATACCACAAAACCAAGGAACTACCAGGTCTACCAACGAGGAAGGGACTGACATGGACAAGATGCTGATTTGGACCTTCAGCCTCCAAAAACGTGAGAAAATAAAATTCTGTTCTTTAAAGCCACCCACTTGTGGTACTTGTATTATAGTAGCACTAGGTAACTAAGACAGCACACAATATATAAAGATGTCATTTGTGAAAATAACAGAATAAAGGGGAGGGAGAAGAAGCTATATAGAAATAAAATTTTTCTGTATTATTGAAATTCAGTTGGTATTAATCTGAACTAGACTGTTATAAAATTAAGATGTTAATTGTAATACCCAGGGCAACCATTGAAAGTACAAAAGATATAATCAAAGAAACAAGAAGGAAATTAAAATGGTATACTAGAAGATATCTATCTGAAGTAAAAGAAGGGACAGAGGACCAAAAAAATAATAACAACAACAACACAGAAAACAAATAGCAGAATGGCAGAAGTTAGTCCTAACTTCCAGCAAATAAATTAAAGGGACATTTAACAGTTGAATTAAAAGGTACAGTTAAGTAGGATTAAAATACATGATTAAATTATGTTTTCTACAAAAGACTCACTTAGATTCAAAGAAACAAATAGGCTGAAAGTGAAAGTGAAAGGATGGGGAAAGATAGTTAAAGTCAGTAGTAACGAAAAAAAAAAAAAAAAAGCCCAAGGGGCTATACTAATATCAGACAAAATAAACTTTAAGATAAAAATTGTTACTGGAGACAAAGAAGGGCACTTTTTAATGACAAAAGAGTCGACCATCAAGAAGATATAGCAATTATTGCACCTAACAACAGCATCTAAAAACACATGAAGCAAAACAAACATACTGGCAGAATTTAAGGAAATAATAAAGAACTTAACAATAACAATTGTAGGCTTCAATGCTCTGCTTTCAATAAAGGATAGAACAACTGAAAAGATCAGCGAGAAAATAAAAGATTTGAACGTTACAAACTAACTATACCTAACATACATCTATAGAACACTCTACCCAACAACATAATATACATTCCTTTCCAATACACATAGAACATTCTCTAGAATAGACAATATACTATGCCACAAAACAGCTCTCAATAAATTTATAAAGGCTGAAAGCATACAAATATGTTCTCTAAGTACAATGGAATGAAATTAGAAATCAGTAAAAGGAGTTTGAAAATTTACAAATAATGTAGAAATTAAGCAACACACTCCTAAACAACCAATGAATCAAAAAAGAAATAAGGAAATTTGAAATGAACGAAAACACAACTTACCAAAACTTAACAGGATCCATTTTAAGACACTAAAGAAAAAGAGCTAGCTAAACGCAAAACAAGAAGAAGAAAAAAAAAATAAAGATTAAAGTGCAAATAAAGAAATAGAGAAGAGAAAAACAACAGAAAAAAATCAAGGAAATCAAAAGTTGTTTCATTGAATAGATCAACAAAATTGACAGATCTTTAGCTAAACTGAAACCCTATGGGGCAGTTCTCCTCTGTCCTATAGGGTCATTATGAGTCAAAGTCAACTCAAAGGCAATGGTTTTGGTTTTGGTTGTTGGTTAGCTACAGTGATGAAGACATAAACAGGGAAGACTCAAATTACTAAAATCAGAAATTAAAGAAGGGGTACTACTACCAATCTTACAGAAATAAAAAGGATTATAGGCAAAAACTGAGAACAACTACATGCCAACAAATTAGGTAAACTAGATGAAGTGGACAAATTCCTAGAAAGACACAAATTACCAAAACTGACTCAGAAACTGAAAATCTGAATAGATCTATAACCAGTAAAGAGAATGAGTTGACAAAGAAAAGCCCAGGGCCAGATAACTTTACTGGTGAATTCTACCAAATGTTTAAAAAAGAATTAATAGCAATGCTTTTCAAACTCTTCCAAAAAACAGAAGAGGAGGAGATATTTCCTAACACATTCTATGAGGCCTATAGTATGCTGATAGAACAAGGCTTTATTAAAATAAAAAATTTACGCTCTGCAAAAGATACTGTTTTTTTTTTTTTCTGTTTTAGGAAAGAAAATACTTGCAAAATATGAATCTGATAAAAAAAATTTTTTGTACCTACAACATATGAAGAAATCTGAGAACTCTTGAAATAAATAATCCAATTTAAAAATGGGCAAAATATCCATACAGATACCTAACCAAACTAGATATACAGACAGCAAAAAGGATATAAAAAAATGTCCAATGTCCTTTGCCACTGTTGTTGTTGTTAGGTGCTGTCGAGTCGGTTCCAACTCATAGCAACCCTGTGTACAACAGAACAAAACACTGCCCAGATGTGCACCATCTTCACAACTTTGCTATTAGGGAACTGCAAATTAAAACAATTAGATACCACTACACATCTATTAAAACCTAGAATGACTCAAATCCATAAAAACTGAGAGTGCTAACTGTTGGTGAGGATACAAAGCAACAGGAACTCTCATTCACTGATGGCGGGAACGCAAAATGTTACAGTCACTTCGGAAGATGGTTTGACACTTTCTTCCAGAGCTAAACAAAGTCTTACCATATGATCCAACAATCACGCTCTCAGGTATTTACCCGACTAACATCAAAAGTTACATCCACACAGAACTTTAATGATAGATCCATGGCATCACGCATCTGTCAAACCCATAGAACTTTACAGCTTAAAAACTTAACCTTAATGTGTGCAAACTTTTTAAAAATTACTTAAGAACTCGGGGGGAATCCCAAGGTGGAATAAGGACTATGGGGAAAGAATCTAACTGCTGGAATAAATCATGTGGTAATGGAATCGCGTTAGGGACATCAATATGAACTCATGTTTAGGTTAACATACAGATACAAGTACAGAAATAGATACTTACAGATAAGTGTATATACGGGAGTTGGTATATGTACGTATTTCCTTGCTCTGTCAGCTGAGATGGACTAAAAGCAATGAAAAATGAGTGCACCTCATTACATCCAGTAGCAATAAGCAATGAACACACCTAGCACCCAGGTCTTGGTTTCTAATACCATTTCCCAATAAGACTGGAAATGGCTCATTCTAGTACTGGGACAGGAAATATTTAATATGAGCATAGGGCATCTTTTTTTAATTATTATTATTTTATTGTACTTTACATGAAGGTTTATAGAACAAACTAGTTTCTCATTAAACAGTTAGTACACATATTGTTTTATGACATTGGTTAACCACCCGACGACATGTCAACACTCTCCCTTCTCAACCTTAGGTTCCCTGTTACCAGCTTTTCTGTCCCCTCCTGCCTTCTAGTCTTTGCCCCAGGGCTAGTGTGCCCCTTTAGTCTCATTTTGTTTTATGCACCTGTCCAATCTTTGGCTGAAGGGTAAACTTCAGGAGTGACTTCATTACTGAGCACAGGCATCTTATAGTGCCAGCAGGTAAGGAAGGGCTGGCGGGGGGGTGGTGGGAACCACATTGATAGAGGTATGTCAAAGGGACACAGGAGCCAAATGACACCAAGTCGCCAAAGCTGGAACAATCTGAACAAGAAAATAAAGTAGTATTATATTATAACCCAAGACACAAAATAAATATCCCTGAGTCCACACTGATATAAAAAAATGATTGAAGAAAGAAAGAGAGAGAGAAGAGACAAATCTCCCATGTAGAATTAGAATCTCCAATAATTTATATAGATATTCCAATCAGGAGGTAGAGAATAACCCCACACTCTTTAAGTGTGGGACGCACATAGTGACTTCCTTCCTTCCAAAGTATACAGAATGGAAGGGGGAGTAACTTTACACTAGAGAAACCTGACAAACACTACCTCTGTCAGGTGATCAAGGTCAGCATCAACAGTAATAAGTCACATTGACAGTATGTACCCTCAAAATGATGTGATGAAAATGACACTTTATCTCTGTAGTTTTCCTCCCAAAAATCCATAACCCCCATCTAATCATGAGCAAAACATCAGACAAATCCCAACTGAAGAACATTCTACAAAATAACTCACCAGTACTCCTCAAAAATAAGGAAAGTGTGAGAAACTGTTATGGCCCAGAGGCACCTAAGGAGATACAACAACTAACTATATGAGGTATACCAGATAGGATCCCGGAACAGAAAGAAGACATTAGGTAAAAACTAAGGAAATCTGAATAAAGGATGGACTTAAGTTATAATAATAATGTATCAATACTGGTTTATTAATTGCAACAAATATACCATACTATATAAGACATTAATAATAAAGGAAACTGATTGTGGGCTCCATGGAACTCTCTGTACTATCTTCACAACTCTTCTGTAAATCTAAATCTATTCTAAAAGTCTATGAAATAAATAAAGACAGAGGATACCAAGTGTTACCAAAAATGTGGAGAAATGGGGACCCTCACACATTACTGGTGGGAATTTAAATGGTACAACTACTTTGGAAATTGGTTTAGCAATTTTTTTTTAAGTTAAAATAAACTTACTACACAACCTAGCAAATTTACCCAAGGCAACTCATATATTCACATAAAGTATACATGAGTATTCATAGCAGCATTACTTATAATAGCCCCAAATATCTATCAATTAATGAACACATAAACAAAATGTGGTATAGATATAAAATGAAATGCCATTTCACAATAAAAAAAACCAAATCTCTGATGCATTCTATCACATAGATCAACCCCAGAACAAGCTAAGAAAATGAAGCCAGTCCACACAAAAGACAACATGTCCATACATGATTCCACTTGCAGGAAATGTCCAAAAATACAAAGAAAACAGATAAGTAATTGCCTGAGACACAGGGTAAGAGATGGGATTAACGCAAACAGGCTGAAGGGAATATTTTGGTGTGAGGGCAATATTCTAAAATTGGGTTGTGGTTATGGTACACAACTCTATAAATTTACTAAAACTCCTTGAATTGTACACTTACAGTGGGTGAATTTTATGGAATGTAAATTATACCTCAATTAAACAAAACAAAACAAAAATTAAACCCACTGCTGTCAAGTAGATTCCAACTCACTGCGGCCTTCCTATAGGACATAGTAGAACTTGTCCCACAGGGTTTCCATGGCTGTAAAACTTTACCGAAGCATAATACCACATCTTTCTCCTGAGGAGCGGCTGCTGGGTTCAAACTGCCAACCTTCGGTTAGCAGCCGAGCACCTAACCACTGTGCCACCAGGGCTCCCTCATTCCTCGGTAAAATTGTTCTGAAAAGAGAGATTATGATAGCTTAGAAGGGAGTACAGTGAAGGTTGGTGATAAGTAGGATTAATGCTAGGCCCAACTTTTAGAATAAAAGCTTATTGATAAGGAAGCCAAGAATACAGAAATCTGGTGCCTTGAAAGCTACACCAACCTAGAACTGCCTGTCCCTATACTCCTTGATAAGGAAAAAAGTAAAAATAATAAAATACTTATTTAAGTTGCTCTTTGTCAGGTTTTTATTACAGTAAGTCTACCATCAGATTAATTCTTAAAATATTTGGTACCTAAAAGGAGAATAAGGAAGGAAAAGAGGGAAGAAGAGAGAGAGGGAGGGAGGGAGGGAGGGAGGGAGAAACAGAGAAAGAGGACGAAATTTAGAAAACATAGGAACCAGCAAAAAAAAGGGGCAGAAGAGAAACTAATTTCAAATGAGAGAAAACCAAATATGTCAGAATAAATGCAAAGAGAATAAACTCATCCATTAAAAATAAAAAATTCAATTTCTGAATTAGGTTAATTTGAATTGAAAGGTCTCTTATGAAGTGTTTGGCTAAAATAACAGCCACAATTTTTAAAGTTTTCTTTAAAATATATACAATTATATCAAGATCAATACATTTCCTCAAGAGAATTTTGACTATTCTGATGAATGGAATTCTTTCCAATGTGAATTAAATATGTACAATAGAAAAGAGCTCACAATAAGACATCTAACATTATTAGTTTATAACAAAACCATATCTGTTTCTTTCCACGCCAACTTTTAATTCTCTTTTGTCATATCACAAAAGAAACTCTGTGTGTGTGTGTGTTTTTTTTCCCTAAGTTTTTCAGGGATAAAGAATATTTAGACTGAACATTGTCAAACAATCAATTATCAATTTTTCTGGTTACTGCGGTAATATCTAGAGTGATTTCAATAAACCAGTTTTTTTTTTTTTTTTTTTTTAAGTTTTATAACTCCTGGGACTTAAATCTTGCCAATCACAACTTCATGGGAAGCAAGAAAGGGATTCATATTGAGTAACACTGACAAACCATTTCAATAAAGTCTAGTACTTCTGAAAACCCTTAAATATACAAGGCATGCCAAATTAGGGCTTATACCTCTTGTCTTTGGAATAAATCTTCAGAAACGGTACTAATGGTGTCACATGGCCATGAAAAACCACAAAATTTGTGTGGTCCCTACAGGAATCCAATGAAAATTATACCATTTCTTTGAATAGAGGTTCTGAATACATTATGCATACAAGACTACTGTTTGACCAATTAATCTCTTGAAAGAAGTTAAAAAGAGAGACCACACTAAAGGAACTAAAATGATATTTCAGAAAGATGGAAATATATTAAAATTTGTCTATCAAAAAGGTGATTAAAGAGTGAACTTATTTGTCTTTTACCTAAATAAAAGTCAAAATTCTTTTCCACAAAATCATTTTTCAGAAACAGATTAAAATTTTAACAAAGTTCTCATGTTACAAAGTACTCTCCCAAGATATTTTATTTTGATTCAAAAAGTAGAATTTGAGAAAGATAAACTAAATTGAATCAACCTCAATCAATACTAGTTTTAGATGCTTATAAAGGTTACTTAACAAAAAATCAAGATTAAAAAAAAGGCAGCAAAGAAATTCAATACAGGTTTTATAATTATTCTTGAGAGAATTACTTTACAATTCCAAATTCTAGGTGCTGCTATAAAGAAATCTTTAAAATGAAAACCCCTAAAAAATATATCCAATTAAAAAGTGAATATCATAAATAACAAATGGGTATTTCAGGCTTAGGATAGAATTCTTAATGTCATCATTAAAATGATTGTTATCTCAAACAACCAAGAAGGAATAAAAATCAACTACTCTGGAAAACTATATTTGATATCTTAAAAAAAAGAAAACAGCTATAACCACTGCACTACCATGTTAAAAGGAAAGCATATTAGTTCTCACTGTCTTTTCTAATAAACTACAGTACAACAGTTCATCAGGAAAAACTGCTTTGAATTTCTGGATGCACACTATCATGCAGGGCTTTATGTAAGAGAAAAATGAACATTATACCTTTCTGTGAAGTCAATCATCTACAAACCCAAATAAATAAAAGCCTGGGTACATAATACTCCCAGGACCATAGCTGGTAAAAAAATAAATAAAATAATTTGAGCAGCATTTACTGAAATATGTTCCAGAGAATATGAATTACAAAACAGGTTAATAGGTATAGTCAAAACAAAAGGCTCCTGGATCAACTAAGTTTGAAAAACTGTTAGCTGAATAAAATTAACAACAAAAAGACAAATAATCAAAAAAACCGGCAAAAGACTTGCACAAACAGTTCACCGAAGACATTATTCAAACAGCCAACAAGCACATGGAGAAACGCTGAATTCATCAGCCATTACTGTTGCTGGTACAATCAAGTCAATTCTGACTCATAGCAACCATATGTACAACAGAACGAAACACTGCCCAGTCCTGCACCATCCCCACAAATTGTGCTATGCTTGAGCCTATCCTTGCAGACACTGTGTCAATCCGTCTTGTTGTAGGTTTTCTTCTCTTTCACTGACCCTCTACTTTACCGAGCATAATGTCCTTTTCTTCAGGAACTGGTCAGGATGAAGTCTAGCTATCCTCGCTTCTAAGGAGCATTTTGGCTGTACTTCCAAGACGGATCTTTTTGCTCTTCTGGCAGTTTATGGTATATTCAATATTCTTCGTTAATACCATAATTCGAAGGTATCAATACTTCTTTGGTCTTTCTTATTCACTGTCCAGCTTTCATATGCATTTGAGGCAACTGAAAATATCATGGCTTGAGTCAGGTGCACCTTAGTCCTCAAAAAGACATCTTTGCTTTTTTTTATGCTTTAAAGAGGTCTTTTGCATCAGATTTGCAAAACATCATTTGACTTCTTGATGGCTGCTTCCATGGGCGTTGATGTGGATCCAAGTAAAATGAAACCCTTGACAACTTCAATATTTCCTCCATTTATCATGATGTTGCTTATTGTTCCAGCTGCGAGGATTTTTGTTTTCTATTAGAGATACGCAAATCAAAACCATAGAGACACTAAACCAAAACCAAATCCACTGCCATCAAGTCGATTCTGACTCGTAGCGGCCCTACAGGACAGAGTAGAACTGCCCTATAAGGTTTCCAAGGAGCAGCTGGTGGATTCGAACTGCCGACCTTTTGTTTAGCAGCCAAACTCTTAACCACTACACCACCAGGGCTCCAGTGAGATAGTACCTCACCCCTATTAGAATGGCAATGATCAAAGAAATGCAAAACATTAGGGGTTGGTGAGCTTGTGGAGAAAGTGGAACCGACATCCATTGCTCGTGAGAATGTAAAATGGTACAATCACTGTGGAATAGTGTTAGACGTCCCTCAAAAAGTTTAACACAAAACTACTACATGACCTAGCAATCTCAATCCTAGGTATATGCCCAGAATACGGTAGACAGAAACAGAAACCTGCACATGAATGCTCACTGCAGCTCTTTTCACAACAGCCAAATGGTGGAAACAACTGAAATGTCCATGAACAGGTGAATGGATACACAACATGTGCTATGCACACACAAGGAAACACTACTCAGCCATAAAGAGAAATGAAGTCCTAATACATGCCACAATATGGATGAACCTTGAAAACATCACGCTGCATAAAGTCAGTCAGAAAATGAAAAATAATGTACGATCTCACTTGAAATAAGCAAATACACATAAACCAAAGATTATCAGTGGTTACCAGGGGTGGGAGGTAAGGAGAAGGGGGAGTTTTTGCTTACGGGACACTGAGTTTCTGTAAATGGTGACAGAATGATTTGTAAGAGGATAACGAGGAAGGCTGAACAAACTGAAGAATGTAAAAATGCTGAATTGATGTATGCTCTGTTATTTATATTTGCACCACAATTAAAAAAAGTTTTAAAAACATTAAATAAGTTTCCTTACTGTAGAACTACTCAGAGCTTTTACTGCAATATGTATACTGTTAAACCAAAAATATCACATTTCTCAAACTTATTTAACTTTAAAACTTTTTCATCAAGAAGTATCTGAAGTGAAGACTTACACGGAACATATTTTGGAATATAATAACATAGACAGATGAATAGTTCCTCAGACTATGAGTCCTTGGCCTTGTTGTCTACTTGTAATCATAATGAGCTACAATTCAAGTGTAATATGTGCTAAGCATTAGGCATGTACCCTATTTCATACTTACATGGAACCATCTTTCAATCTCTAAAAGTATTATTCCCCTCTCACATCTGTAAGGTTAGCAAAGACAGGCTGTCTACAGAGAACCTCTTCCCCAATCTGCCAGGTAAACAATTAGGAAAGCATCAGGCTTAGTCATATCTAGAACTGATTGTGTTTATCACATCATAAATTTAGTTGTTTACTTTACACATTTGTCTCCCACACCAGATGGGCCTTTAAAGTGAACGGGCTATTGTTCTGTTTACTTTTAAACAGCTTTAGTAAGATGTTAATTTACATACAATTCACCCATTTTAAGTACAGCATTCAATGGTTTTTAGTACATTCATAGTACAGCGACCGCCACGATCTAAATTTTGCGACATTTTCATCATTCCCCCCAAAAACTCCATACCATTAGCATCATTCCCCATCCCAAAGCTCCCCAACTCTCAACCTTAAGCTACCACTAATCCACTTTCTGTCTGTAGATTTGCCTGTTCTAGCCATTTCAAATAAATGAAAGCATACAATATGCAAATAGATGAAAGCATACAATACGTGATTTTCTGTAATTGGCTTTTCTTTCACTTAGCTTATTTTTTTCAAGGTTAATCCATGTTTTGGCAAATATCATTACTTAATTCCTTTTTATTTTTGAATAATATTACCTAGTATGGATATTTCAAGTTTTGCCTATTCATTCAACACTTTCACCACTCACCTGTCAGCATGTTGCTAGAAGCTACGCCACTAGTATTTCAAATACCAGCAGGGTCACCCATGGTATTTAGCTTCCAGATAAAGAGAGACTAGGAAGACGGACCTCATGATCTACTTTTAAATAAAAACAGGCCATTAAAAACCTGATGAATAGGAGAACACTGTCTGATATGTTGCCAGAAGATGAGCCCCTCAGGTTGGAAGGTACTCATAATATGACTGGGGAAGAGCTGCCGCCTCAAAGTAGAGTCAATCTTAATAACGTAGATGGGAGTCAAGCTTTTGGGACCCTTATTTGCTGATGTGGCTGATTCAAAATGAGAAGAAACAGCAGCAAACATCAATAATTAAAACGTGGAATGTATAAAGTATGAATCTAGGAAAATTGGAGGTTGTCAAAAATGAAATGGAAGGAATAAAGATCAATACCTTAGGTATCAGTGAGCTGAAATGGACTGGTATTGGCCGTTTTGAATTGGAGTATATGGTCTACTATGCCGGGAATGACAGAATGAAGAGGAATGGCATCACATTTACTGTCAAAAAGAACATTTCAAGATTTATCCTAAAGTACAATGCTGTCAGTGACAGGACAATATCCATATGCCTACAAGGAAGACGAGTTAATACAACTATTATTCAACTTTAAGCACCAACCACTAAGGCCAAATATGAATTGAAGATTTTTACCAACTGCTACACTCTAAAATTGATCAAATATGTGATCAAGATGTAACGATCATTACTGGTGATTGGAATATGAAAGTTGGAATATACGGCCTTGGTGATAGAAATGATGCTGGAGATCACATGATAGAATTTTGCAAGACCAATAATTTATTCATTGCAAATACCTTCTTTCAACAAAACAAATGGCAACTATAAACTTGGGCCTCACCGGATGGAATACACAGGAATCAAATCGACCACACCTGTGGAATGAGACGATGAAGAAGCTCAGTATCATCAGCCAGAACAAGACTACAGAATAGACCATCAATTGCTCATATGCAAGTTCAAGTTGATGCTGAAGAAAATTAGAACAAGTCCACAAGACTCAAATACAAACTTAAGTATATCCAAGTATATCCCACCTGAATTCAGAGGCGATCTCAGGAAAAGATTTGACGCATTGATCACTAATGACCAAAGACCAGATGAGTTGTGTGATGACATCAAGGATATCATACATGGAGAAAGCAAGAGGCTGTTAAAAAGACAGGAAAGAAAGAAAATAACAAAATGGATGTCAGAAGAGTCTGTGAAACTTGCTCTTGAACATGGAATAGCTAAAGCAAATGGAAGAAATGACGAAGTAAAAGAGTTGAACAGAAGATTTCAAAGGATGGCTCAAGTAGACAAAGTATTATAATGAACTATGGAAAGACCTGGAGTTAGAAAACCAAAAGGGAAGAACACATTCGGCATTTCTCAAGCTGAAAGAACTGAAGAAAAAAATGAAGCCTCAAGTTGCAATACTAAACAGTTCTACGGGCAAAATATTGAAATGACGTGCAAAGCATCAAAAGAAGATGGAAGGAATACACAGAGTCACTATACCAAAAAGAATTGGTCGACATTCAACCACTTCAGGAGGTAGCATATGATCAAGAACCAATGGCACTGAAGAAATAAATCCAAGCTGCACTGAAGGCACTGGCAAAAAACAAGCTTCCAGGATTTGACAGAATACCAGTTGAGATGTTTCAACAAATGGATGAAATGCTAGAAGCGCTCACTTGCCTGTGCCAAGAAATTTGGAAGACAGCTACCTGGCCAACCAACTGGAAGAGATTTGTATTTGTGCCCTTTCCAAAGAATGATGTCTTTTCCAGGGAATGGTCCCTCCTGATAACATATCGAAAGTACCTGAGACAAAGTTTCACCATCCTTGCTTCTAAGGAGCGATCTGGCTGTACTTCAGGGAAGATTTGTTCTTTCTTCTGGCAGTCCATGGTATTTTCAGTATTCTTCGCCAACATCCTAATTCAAAGGCATCAATTCTTCTTCAGTTTTCCTTATTTCATTGTCCAGCTTTCACATGCATATGAGGTGATTGAAAATACCATGGCTTGGGTCAGGTGCACTTCAGTTCTCAAGGTGACGTCTTTGCTTTTGTAGGCCAAAAAAATTATTTTTTAATTGTAATACCTCTGAACACATTTCCATTTTGTTTTTCGTATTTTTATATTAAACTTTTTAATTCAATGTAAAATTATTTAATATTTATTCTTAATTGGGGATTCTAATATTAAATCCTTAAATTCAACTGAATATATGTAGAACTCTGCAGTTTATCCCTTTGATCTCAAATTATTTTATTATTACTTTAAGATAAATTCTAATACCTCCCAGAAAGTTTTCTCTAGAAGTATCTAAGTTATGTGCAACAATTTTTATATTCTCATATTATAGTAATTACGCTTCCTTCACAAAAGGAAGCTTGGTCAGAGAATCAAAAGTATCTAGCATTAATCCATTGCCATCAAGTCAATTCCTACTCATAGCAACCCTACAGGATAGGGTAGAATTGCACCATAGGATTGCCAGGGCCGTAATCTTTACAGAAGCAGACCGACACATCTTTCTCCCGTGGGTTGCAACTGTAGACCTTTCAGTTAGCAGTCAAGTGCTTAACCATCGTGCCACCAGGGCTTCTACGTATCTAGCATTAGCCCTTCTTATATGCCTATAATCCTGAGACTAAAATAAGTGTACAGATTCATACGGGATACAATCCAGAAGAAAACAGAATTCAGGCTGCCAGTGAAAACAGATGACAAATGAGTGGAATAGTTACTCCTTATCTCTTCTGCCCATAATCTTTCCATCACAAGTGGAAACGGAGGGCAGAGATCAGAAGGAATTAAAGAATAATCTATGGTGAAACAACAGGCATTCAAGCATGTAGGGTTTACATGACTCTAATTAGATCATGACCCTACAGGGACTCATGAGAACACAACTCTTGGTACAATTCTATATTACATGTAAGCTGAGATTTACATACACAGAATACTGCACATTACTTGGCTCTGCCATTAGGAAATATATACTAATTCATGTTTTTTAGAGAGATCTTCTTCTATGATACAAAATACAAATCACATAGTGAACACGTCAAGTATAAACTGTTGCCTTTCAAAAGTTCCATCATTATCTTATTCCATGAAAGTACTAGCAACTATGAAAATAAATGGGTGGGAATGTGTAATTTGAAAGTGCTTGGTCAAAGAAAAAGCCCACTATGACTAAAACAAGATGGCAAATGACTTCATCTTCTTTTGGAAAATGACCTCATTATGACAACTAGCTAACCAACTAATGTCCAAAGCCACTAACAGTAGCTTACAAAGTCACAGCTGTTACTTTTTCTAACAACTAAATGTTGATCTCAGTTTAAATGTCATTTCAAAGGAACTGAATTATTTCTTCAAAGCACTGCAATTTATGAGCAAGAAGTACACTGAGCAGAGTACAATGACAAGTTTGTGACTTATTCAATAAGGATGATTATAAAGAATGACAGAACAATCAGTTAAGAAACACTTGAGTGTAGAATTCTTAAAAAAGCAGGCATGTTTAGAAGCACTGCGAATTATTCATGAGTAAGACTGCAAACACAAAAATTGCTTATTTTGACTTTATTTAAGCATTATAAAAATCGCTTAATTGTTAAGATAGGTATAATATAGAATTTTTGATAACTGGCTAATTTCAGAAGAAAAGAGATGAATATTTTAATAATCTTTAAAAAATTCAAATAATTCATGATATTAAAACTTTCAGATCCCAAGTACAATGGAAAAAATTGTCACTCATTAAAATTCTCATGGAATTCTGATCCTCAGTGTTATTCCACTCATATAAAAGTTTTAAAATGACCATTATCTGCTGCCATCGAGTCAATTCCAACTTTATCAACCCTACAGGACATGGCAGAACTGCCCCACAGGGTTTCCAAGGCTGTAAATCTTTATGGAAGCAGACTGCCACATCTTTCTTACTGGTGGATTCAAACCACCGACCTTTCAGTTAGTAGCCAAGTGCTTAACTACTGTGTCACCAGAGTTCCTTAAAAGACCTTTAAATATCTAATATCCCTTGACTAAAAATAATTGATTGATTAATGGTACATCAGCACAATGGAATACCATGTGACCATTAAACATTACATTGTACAGAACATTTACTGACAGTGTAAAATGTTTATGATATTCAATGAACACACGCAGATTAAGCATTTAAATAGTGTGTGTGCATGTGTGTGACTATACATATTTAAAAATAACAAGAACAAAAAAACCTGCTGCCCTTGAGTCAATTCAACATCATAGTGACCCCATAGGTCAGAGGAGAGCTGCCTCATAGGGTTTCCAGGGCTGTAAATCTCTACGGAAGAAGATTGCTACATCTTTCTCTGGTAGAGCAGCTGGTGGGTTTGAATCACTGAACTCTCCATTAGCAGCTGAGCACTTAACCATATAGATAGATAGATATCCCCACTGCCGTTGAGTCGATTCCAACTCATGGCGACCCTACAGGACAGAGGAGAACTGCCCCATAGAGTTTCCAAGGAGCGCCTGGTGGATTTGAACCGCCGACCTGTTGGTTAGCAGCCATAGCACTTAACCACTATACTACCAGGGTTTCCATATATATAGATACAGATATACACATATATAAATATATATATTAAAAAAAAAAAGCCTCTTGCCTTTGAGTCAATTCTAACTCCTGGTGACCCTACAGGACAACTGCCCCATAGTGTTTCCAAGGAGCGGCTGGTAGATTCAAACTGCTAACCTTTTGGTTTGCAGCCAATCTCTTAACCACAGGGCTCCTAACTATATATTTAAATAAAAAAAAACCCGTTGCCATCGAGTAGATTCCGACTCACAGCAACTCTATAGGACAGAGAAGAACTACTCCACATAGGGTTTCCAAGGAGCACCTGGTGGATTCAAACCACCAACCCTTTGGTTAGCAGCCAAACTCTTAACCACTACGCCACACAATGATGCAGTTATTATCTCCAGCCCGGAGCTCTCTCCAACTGCCTACTTGATATTCCAACTTGGATATCTAGGAAGTATTGCAAACCTTACATAACCAAAACTTAGCACCCAAACCTGCTCCGCTGGCACTCCATTATAGCTGATTCCAATTACTATCCTTTCCATTGTTAAGACCAACAATCTTGGAATCATCTTTGATTCCTCTTTTCTTCTCAGAGCCTACATCCACTTACTCAGCATATCCTTTAGACTCTACCTTTTAAATATATCCAAAATCTAATTATGTCTCCCCAACCCTATTGTTACCATCCTGAAACAAGCCATCTCTCACACAGATGACTGTTACTGCCTCCTAACAGCAGGTCTCCCTCCTGTACTCTTGCCCCTCTACAGTGTACCTTTAACATGGAAGCAAATGATCCTTTCGAAGCTGAAGTCAGGTCATGTTACTCCTTTGCTTAAAACCGTGCAATAGCTCCCCATTTTACTGAGTAAAAAGCAAAGTTCTTACAATGACCTACAAAGCCCTACACGGTGAGGACCCTAGCATGTCTTTGACTTCATCCTCTACTACGCTCCCCACCCACCCTCTTACCCTATTAGAATAGATGTAAAACCTGGGGATTAATTTTTATGCCTTAAAGGTAGATTGAGTAACTGATACAGATTATTCCCCTCAAAGCAGCAGATTTCAGGATGATGTAAGCAAGGTATACAAGGTCTCTGATGATCTAAACTCACGTATTTCCTAGCCTCATCACCCACCAATCTTCCTCACATACCAGCTAAGTGCCAAATCCAGGTACACAACCTGCAGTTACCACAGAATGGCCATGATTTCTCGAGCCTCTGCAGTACTGCATGACATTTCATCTCCTTGGAATTCTCGAACTTGTCTCACTTGGTGTATCCTCACCTACCACCACCTCTCCCATGATCCTCTCCCCAGTACAATCCCTGGCCCCCACAAGTCCTGAGATCCAGACTGAACAAAATTCTGTATCAGCTTGGTAAATTCCTCACCTCTCTGTGCCATGGCTTCTCTATCTGTAAACTGCGGATAATAATGGTAAATTAAAAGGGTTGTTATGAGAAATAAATGAGTTAACATATATAAAGTCTTAGAAAAGTATGAGACATGTAAGATTTACTTTAAGTGTTAGCTATAATCATTACTACTTTCCTTAAGATTCATGCCCAGCCCAAGTGTTAACCCATTAGACTAAGTTACATATCCTTCCTCTGTCATTCTTATATGGTTCCTTTGCTCACTCATTATCTAATGCACTTTCAGGTCCTTTACCCCTTCCATATCCCTAGCACTAAGCACAATGTATACCACATACTGTATGATGAATGAAGGAGAAAAGAAATTAAAAAGGAGACAAGATTCTAAGGCACACTATTTTCAATATAGAAATACATAACTGAGCAGGGTTACCAAGCATGGTTAGAGGATTTATATACTGCACAAAGGCTCCTGGATGAGAGGGCAGGTAAGGGCTGAGCCACCTAGTCTGCAATTTTACCTGGTCAAGGCAGAATACACTGAAAAAAATATATCTTTTTTTTAATCCAAAGGTACCATCTTCTCACCAGTGTATGCAGTCTAGGGTCTTTGGCTCAGAGAACGTCTTTTCCTAATTGATTTGCCCAGAAATGGCACTTTTTCCTAATTCACAGGAAACGTACCACACGGCCTAGCATTGGCCCTATAAAGTTAGATGCCATGGAAACAGGGTGGATAAAAATGAAACACAAACTACCTTACTGCCCTGGACTTTCATGGCAGAGAGACCTGGTGATCTGCTCCTGTAAAGATTACAACCAAGAAAACTCCTACTTAATCATGTGGGGTCACTATGAGTCAAAAATCAACTTGAGGGTTCACAAAAATAGCCCAGACCAGAAGACGGTGTCGAACACTGATTTCAAACCTTTTAACAGGGACTTTGGGACTACTCTAGAATACAGCTCAAACTTCGAAAACCAAACCCAGTGCCGTCGAGTCAATTCCGACCCATAGCGACCCTATAGGAGAGAGTAGAACTGTTCCATAGAGTTTCCAAGGAGCGCCTGGCGGATTCAAACTGCCGACCCTTTGGTTAGCAGCCGTAGCACTTAACCACTACGCCACCAGGGTTTCCAAAAATACCAAGACTAAGCAAGTTTGTCTATGATGGAAAACCAGCTTTTCCCTAATATTGAAATAATTCTCAAGAACTAAAAAAGCACGAGGGTAGGAGGCCAAGTATGTGAGAAAAAAATTTTGCATAAAGAGCTTTATTCTCCAATCAGCTTATCAGTGGAAAAAAAAAAAAAAAAAAGAAGACATTCTGATCACCATCTGTCTCCTATGTCTTACTTTTTAATGAATTCTGAAAGTGGGGTAAGGAATATTATTGATTAATTTCCTTAAAATGTCAACCAGTTACAATGGGCCCAGACCAACTGCAGAGCTTCTGGTGGCCTGGCCCAAGGTAGCAGCAGTGGTGTTAATTATTAACATTATTTTATGTCTTATCAACTTTATTTTCCCCCAGTTAAAAATGTAAAATATTTTATAATAATGGTTAAGCTGAATGGTTAAACATTCCTAAATAGTTTTAATTTTCTAAAATGGTCAAGTAACCGTCATTAACATCTTCCCATGTCCATAAAAATCAAACTATAAAAATGGCTACCCAAACTCAAAGGGAATGGGAAAACTAGGCTTCAGTGTAACCTGATCTACATTACCTGTGTTTTTTAAAAGAGTAGCAGCTAATTAGCTAAAAAACTCACTTCAAATTATGCAATTTTTCTCTGATTAAGTTTTAGTTTTGAGGAGCTTTAAAAAGTTGTAAAAGTGCGTAAGTTAATAAATTTAACCAATTTTTTACTTCTAAAAATAAACTTCAGCTTCCCAACTTTAACTGATTTATCCTAATTATTACTTGTGGCAAATTACCACATTTACTTGCTTGTGTATCTTTTAACTTTTTTAAAGGTAAACTATACTACATTACTCAAGAGACAGGCCTGCTGGATACTGCTTACCTAAAATGTTTTTTTTTAATGGCTGAGAATAACTAATAATTACATCTGCTTTAAAAAGTTCCTAGGTTAACATGATTGTGGCCACACTATTATTATGTGAAATTATGGGGCCTCAAGCACTAAATCCCTACTAGAATTTACCTGAGAGTATTTTCTAAAAAGAATCCCAGTGCTACCATCACCTCCTTCATTTAACACATCTAACTCTGGATCCCCAACTTTCACAAGAATGTGAAATTGATTCTAACTTAACCTCAAAGCATAAATCAGTGTTTAACAGGCAACCAAGAGGGGTTGCAATCTATGTATCTTTCAGAGATTATGACTGAGAACTGAAAATAACAACATTAAGAAGAGACAGACCATGGGCAAAAGATCTGAACAGAAACCTCACCAAAGAAGATACACAGATAGCAAATAAGCATATGAAAAAAAAGGGAACTGCAAATTCCATTTCTAAACTTCTGCTCCAGTGTCTCTCTTGCTGATTAATGTGTAAAATGCTGCTCTAAAAAGGCTTCAAGGAGGCAGAAGTGACCCCCCAGCATACTCAGCACTGTTAACAACTTTTAATTTACAGGAAACAAGTTAGCTGGGAACAGTATCATTTAGCCAATCAAACAGCACCACCAACAACAAAAAAACCAATACAATATAATGAATGATGACTTTACTTATTTAAATTACAATGGCTAAAATGACAGTAACCAAACGTTGGAGAGGGTATGGAGAAACAGGGACTCTCATTCATAGCTGGTGGGAATGCAAAATGGTACAGTCGCATTGGAAGATAGTCTGGCAGTTTCTTATAAGGCTAAATGCAGGCTTACCATCCAATCTGTCGATCATGCTCCTAGGTATTTTCCCAAATGAGATGAAAACGCATGTTCACATAAAAACTGGACATGAATATTTGCAGCAACTTTATTCATACCAAAACCAAACCCACTGCCATGGCATGAATTCCAACTCATAGCGACCCTATAGGACAGAGAAGAACTGCCCCATAGAGTCTCTAAGGCTATAATCTTTACGGAAGCAGACTGCCACATCTTTCTCTCATGAGTGGCTGGTGGGTTTGAACTGCCGACTGTTCGCTTAGCAGATGAGTGCTTAACCAGTGTGCCACCAGGGTTCTTTTAACTTTATGCATAATTGCCAAAAATTGGAAGCAACCAAGATGTTCTTCAACAGGTGACTAGATAAACAGTGGTGCATATACACAATGGAGCATTACTCGGCAATAAAAAGAAATGCGTTATCAAACCATGAAAAGACAAGGAGGAATCTTAAATGCAAATTGCTAAGTTAAAGCCGCCAGTCCAATAAAGCAGTCCAGCTATACGGAATTCCAGAATTCCAGAAAAATATAACTATAGAGACAGTGAAAAGATAAGTGGTTGCCAGGAGGTTGCCAGGCAGAGGGTGGTGGTTGCCGGGAGTTCAGGCGGAGTGCAGGGTGTGCTTAGGACAGTGCAACTGTAATGGTGGACACACGACATTAAGCATTTGTCAAAACCCAAACAACAGTACAAGACAAAAAGTGATCCTAATGTGAACTATGAACATTAGTTAATAATAATGTATCAATATTGGTTTATCAATGGTAACAAATGTACCACAGGAATGCAAGATGTTAACAGAAGAAATGACATGCAGGGGGAGGTGGAACACTCTGTACTTTCTGCACAGTTTTTCTGTAAATCTAAAACTGCTCTTAAAAATAGTCTATTATAAAAAAAAAGATACTGACTGATATGCAGTTTGTCAATAAGTGCTTTCTAGCCATTTTAAGATCGTTTCAGTATCAAGAAAATCACATATTCAAACATAATAGCTATGATACATTGATGAAGAATATAAACAAAAACTACTATGAATTCCGTAATGCTTTAAAACTTTATTAACCACAAAAATATTTACACATTATAGACATAGTAGTATGCATCTTTGGCAAGACATTTTGATATTCTGAGTACTGTTGATGGATTCACAGATGTCTTGTAATAATCAAGCTAGAGAATACTTTAAGTTATTCTTAAAACCCATCCCCGATAAAGACAAACCATTAGAGTTAGTATGTTATGCTTATCCTCTGTCTATCAACTCATCTTCCCACCTTCCCTCTCAACAGAGCTGCACTTTAGTGTGATGCAATCAACCGACAGTATGAGATGTAGTCCTCTAAATACATGCTGTATTTATGATACAAGTGATACTTAACAAATTATAGTGTCTTCCCTATAGGGTTCACAGGAGAAATTTCTCTTTACTCTTAGCGTCAGGAAAGGATGAGTAACACTTCTGTTAACCTTACAGGCAACTGAAACTCAAAAATGTGGTTCTTCCTAAAATTTTTCATATTCCATCTTCTACAATTTTCCATACTGACATACCACTGCACTCCTATTTGCTTAATAGGTTCTTCAAATCAATCATTTTTTTACTTAAATAGATTTTAAAGGGAATCTTTTTAAACACTATCATAAATGAAAATCCAGAATCATATACTATAAATACAAGGCAACTGTAAAATAAGAATGAAAGACTGTTATTAAATTCTAAAGATATACTGCTACGTGCTTTTCATGTTAAATCATTTTAAAATTGATGAATTACTTTAAACATACAGAACATTATAAGAATTCTTGTTAGTAGTAAGAGCTAGACAAATCCAAGTTCAAATCTTTGATCTCCTTTAATAAGTGGTCAATTCATATAACCTTCTCTGGGCTTCTGTTTCATCACTTGCAAAATGGAAATGAAAGCAAAACTTCCCTCATAAACAAAGGAAAAAAAAAAAAAACCAATCTACTGTCGATTCCCACTCATAGCAACCCTATAGGAGAGAGTAGAACTGCCCCATAGGGTTGGTTTCCAAGAAGCGCCTAGTGGATTCGAACTGCCAACCTTTTAGTTAGCAACTATAGCTTTTAGCCACTAGGCCACCAGGGTTTCCACCATCATAGGTGATGATTAAGTGAGAAAATGCATAAATGTCACACCTACAATAAGCTAAGCATTATGCTATAGGGAATTAAACTTTTATCTCAGTGTAGTCTCAAAATAATCTTTCAAGATATATTATCAGCCCTTTTAACAATTTAGGACGGCTTGTTGGAGGTTATGCGGCTTACTCAAAGTCACGTAGTTATTACATGATCTAAGAAAGACTTACATTCGACCCTTCAGGCTACAAGGCTAATGCATTTTTCCTCCTATACCAGTGGGATCTCCTGGTAGGATAAAAGGTTCTCAAAAAACTACCTATTCTCCTACAAATTAGTCTGAATCATATGACCTTTCAGCAATCTAATAGCAATTCTGGATACCTAGTATTTCTCGACTCTTTAGTCCCCTTATCACCAGCAAATGTGACATGCTACTTCCCATCAACTTTTAACAGCCGAGGAAAATCGACTGTGGCTCTCTCCCATTGCCTACACCCTTGTTCAACAAAGATGTATACTGAAAACAAAATAGTCAAAACTTTTCTGAGACCAAAAACCACGAAGATGTCACACAAGGTACCAAGAGAGGTAGGTGACAGTGGAAGCTGCTTTTGTTGTCATTGTATTAAACGCGAGACTGTGGGTGAGTCATTTAGCCTTTGTGTGTTTCCACTTTCTCATCTCTTAACGGGAAAATAACAGTACCTATTTTATAGGGTTATTGTGGGGACTTAATACATGTAAAGTTCTTAGAACAATATCTGTCACGTAACTTAAGGGCTATTTTAGAGTTTGTACTTTACCATCACTACTATTAGTAATGATGATGATGAATATTAGCAAATATTATATTTATATATGAATATAATTATACCATATTCATATAATTAAAAAACAGCATTATATTAATGTATTGATCAATGGTATTTATTACTATTATTATTATTGAAGCAATAATGGGCAGCACTGTGCTAATTTCTTTACATGCATTCTCTGATCTAATCCTTATAAAAGTCCTACAAGCAGGGTATACTCTTAACCCCATCTTAGAGACAAAGACACTGATGTTTACCCAAGATAAGAGCATTTCAAAGCTGCCCCAGATTCAACAGACTCTAAAGATGTATTCTTAAACATTTTGCATACAGCCTCTTAAGTTACTAGTATTATACCTAGCAAGAGTAGGCCTCCCTGACAATCAAGAATAGGGTCTTTCCCTCTTGTTATAAAAAACATAGTCTTATTTTCTCTCACTTTGATACTTCCCCTTTCCCAAATTACTAATAGTAAGTACAATATTAAAATTTAAACATTTCCCTATGTAGTCCACAGCCTAGAGAAAACCTAGCACATAACAGACATCCAATACATATTTATTGCCATGAACTATTCAACATAAACTGCTTACCAGGTACTTGTATTAGTTACTGTCTTAGTCATCTAGTGCTGCTATAACAGAAATACCACACATGGACGGCTTTAACGAAGAGAAGTTTATTCTCTCACAGTCCACTAGGCCAGAAGTCCAAATTCAGGTCATCAGCTCCTGGGAAGGCTTTCCTTCTCTGTCTGCTTTGGATGAAGGTCCTTCTTGTCAATCTTCCACTTGACTAGGAGCATCTCCACACAGGAACCCTGGGTCCAAAAGACACACTCTGCTCCCAGTACTTCTTTCTTGGTGGTATGAGGTCCCCATGTCTCTCTGCTCACTTCTCTCTTTTATATCTCAAAAAAGATTGGCTAAAGACACTATCTAATCTTGTAGATCTCATCAACATAACTGCCACTAATCCATCTCATTACATCACAGTGATAGGATTTACAACACAGAGGAAAATTCCGTCAAATGACAAAATGGCAGACAATCATACAATACTGAAAATCATGACCTAGCCAAGTTGAGAGATATTTGAGGGGACACAATTCAATCCATGACCTTCCACCCTTTGGCTCCCCAAAATTCATGTCCTTACCACATGTAAAACACATTCACCCCATAATGTAATAGTAAAAGTCTTAAATCAGCTCCAAGTCCAAAATCCAAAAATTCCTCTTCATCTGTGAAATCTAGAATCCAAGTTATCTGCTTCCCAGGGTACAATGGCAGAACAGGCACAAGCTAGACATTTCCATTACAAATGGGAGAAACTGGAGGGAGAGAAGGGATAACAGGTGCCGAGCAAGTCAGCAGAACACATTACATTAGCTCTCAAGGCTTTAAAAATAATCCTCTGTTCTCTGAGACAATTCACATGATGGCCTGTCCTCTAGGTATTGGCCACACTCTGTGGATTCTGAGTGGAGGCCCCTCAAGCCTGGACTTCAGCTCCGCCTTCTACACCCACTGGGACAGCAACTCTGCTCCCTCAGCTTTAGGCGTACCATTCTCCTAGTCCATCTGAGTGGCAACTCCACCCTTAGGAAAAGCAGAGGCCATGGCTCCACCCTTTGAAACCCCAGAGGTTGTGGCAGTACGTTTTGAGACTGAGACAGCCCAGCTTCTTGTGTTCCTTGTCTCTTCAGCTTCTGCTTCCTGGTTCCTCGGCATCTCCGCCTCCTTGGGCCTCATGTCTGCGTGGAAAAGTGTTCCAGAGCTCCGCAGCTCCACCACTAAGTGCCTGGAGGCACCTTGCTCTGCCAGGAAGCCTCCAGCTCTCTCTCACTCAGTGGGTCGGCTCCAGCACTGTCTCGTAGTGGTCTTCTGGTTCTACTGCTGCAGATTCCCCACTGCTGCCAGTTTTCTGTTGCTGCTGCTTCTCTGGCTGCTTCCATCCTCTGCCACTACTGCTTCTCTATCCGTTCAGTTTCAAAACCTCTTCCCCATTGAGGTATCTGTTAGAGCAGAACCCCACTCCTGGTACCAAATTGTCTTAGTCATCTAGTGCTGCTACAACAGAAATACCACAAGTAGATGGCTTTAACAAAAAAAAAAAAATTTTTTTTAACAAAGAGAAGGTTATTTTCTCACAGACCAGTAGGCTAGGGCGTCAGCTCCAGGGGAAAGCTTTCTCTCTCTGTCAGCTCTGGAGGAAGGTACATCTCATCAATCTTACCCTGGATTAGGAGCGTCTCCACACAGGAACGCTGGGTCCAAAGGACACACTCTGCTCCCAGTGCTTCATTCTTGGTAGTATGAGGTCCCCACATCTCTTTGCTTGCTTCTCTCTTTTATATCTCAAAAGATTGGCTAAAGACACTATCTAATCTTGTAGATTTCATCAGTGTAACTGCCACTAATCCACCTCATTACATCACAGTGATAGGATTTACAACACATAGGGAAATTTCATCAAATGACAAAATGGCAGAAAATCATACAATACTGGGAATCATGACCTAGCCAAGTTGACAGATATTTTGGAAGGACACAATTCAATCCACGACAGGTACTTTACAAAACTCATCTCATTTAATGCTCATAATAACCAAAAACTATTACTATGTCCAATTCAAAGATGAAGAAACAGATCACAGAGGTCGAATAACTTGCTTCAGGTTACAGGTTGATTATTTGCAGAGCCAGGGCTAGATGTAGTTATGACAAGCTCCAAAGCTGGTACCTTTCTACCAGCTCTTGTTGTTCTCACTCCTAGGTTCCTCTCTTTTCCATAAGGCTAAACTAGAAAGTTTTATGAAAAGGTAGACTTGTGATAACTTGATGGATGACTAGGGCTTCAGAAATTGGAGACTGCATGCAGAGGAATGAACAGGACCAAAGAGACAGAAGAAAGACAGCAAGGAACAAGTGTGGGAAAAAATGTCAAGGACTTATACTTAAAACAATCATTTAACTCAAAAAAAGCTGTATAAGAGGTTTAGAAAGATTAATGTAGTAGAAAAAATTACTGGAGTGGATAAATTTGGAGGCAGTAAGGAAGTCAGGTCATAATTCATAAGCCAAGGAGTGATGAGGTCAGGGTATAAGCTAAGATGGAAAAACAGAAGGGAAAGAAAGAATATACGGAAACAAAGAAGTGACAGGAATTGACTAACACAGACAAGTCACAGAACAGAACTGCAAATCTGATGACTAGAAGAATGATGGTGCCATTAAGAGGTTTTTTTTTCCATGTTTCAGTAATGTGCATCATTAGTTTTATAATAAAAAACTAAAAGTATTTTAAATTTATTTTTAATGTAATTACTGAAAAAAATAGTAGAAAATCAAGAGGTGAACTGAAGATGTTTCAGTTAATTTCCAGACATCTGTGCCTTGAGCCACCTGTAACATATCAAAAAAAAATCATTCACAAAAATCAGGAAAGTCTTCAAAGATGTGTCTAATAAGAATATTTATTAAAATGTCATCTAACTCTTAATGACAAGTAACTTTAAAGTTCAAAACAATACCCTGGAAAACATACATAGCTACGGGGTCTACTCGAATAAGATAAATGACCGAAGGTTACCGAAGTAATCGTTACTCTATGAACTGAATGGGGAAATCTGCCAACATTACATATGGCAAACTAAACCAGCACTTCTCAAACCTCTCCACCAAAGCACCCCCAGTATGTATGCAATTTCTTTCAAATTTCCAGTATTACCTTTATATGTCCTATTAACTTGACTTTCACCTCACAATATATGCCTGTTTGCTTTCATATCAAAAATTTTTTAATTGTTTATCAGAGAGGAAAACTGACACTTGGAAAAGATAAAACATTTTAATCCATAAATCCATAAAACCACGGAAGTGCAAAGTTTAAAAAGCATCAAAATAAAAATACTTAGAAGAACTATATGAAACGAGAATATTAAAGTAATGAGTATTTTAAATAAAAAAACAGGCTACAGAATAGGTAGCCACTGAAACAAAGAAAATCTTAAAATATTTGAAGATTCAAAATACAAAAAAGGCTTTAAATTCAGATACACAAAAAAATGTGTCACATAAAATTAGAGAAAAAACGTCAATACGAAAATGCTATAATATCCCCAAAAGGAATACTATACAGTCACTAAATAATGCTATAGAAATTCTAAATATATTTAGGAAACACAAGTTATGTTAAATGAAAAATTAACAAAATCATATATGTGTACAAATATGTACATTTCAAATATATATGCAAAGAAAAAAGACTAGTTTTAAAATGTTTATCTCTACAAAAAAAATTAAGTGATTTTTATGTTCTTCATATTGTCCAATATGTTATTATTTTTCTAAATTAGGATATAACAATAATAATATACTAATACATATGGCAGAACCCTAGTGGCATAGTGGTTAAGAGCTACGCTGCTAACCAAAAGGTTGGCAGTTTGAATCCACCACCCACTCCTTGGAAACCCCATGGGGCAGTTCTACTCTGTCCTATAGGGTCACTATGCATCAGAATTGACTCAACAGCAACAGGTTTGGCTTTTTAAATACATATGGCAGTTTCTGACCAAAGCGGCCCTTTGAATGATAAACACAGACACTGAAAATGAAACAGTTTCTTCAACGGTCTCTTCTTACACTAAAACTGTAATCAGGAATACCATCCTTTTAAATACAAAAAAGGATGACCAAAGCTTAACACTGTAGAGTTCCATTAGCCTGCCCTGTGTTATAAGGTAATTGATTTCCTAGTTTTCTTTCAATGCAAGTCTTAAAGAAAGTAAAATAAACCAGACTTATAATTTAAACCCAATTTCAGTTCAAAACATACATCACAACACAAAAAGTAATTGCATCAGTAGAGTACTTTGTAATATGCCAGTAGAGTGCTTTGTAATATGCCAAATGTTACGTCTGTCAAGTTATTTGATCATTAGAATAATCTTAGGATGAATGTTAGTTCAATTTTAAAGAGAAATGTCCACAGCTTCTTGGAGAGCCATCATCAAAATATCGGAAAATAACAAGCGTTGGCAAAGATGAGGAGAAATTGGAACCTTATACATTGCTGGTGGGACTGTAAAATGGTACAGTCACTGTGGAAAACAGTTTGGCAGTTCCTCAATAAGCTAAGCATAGAATTACCATATGACCTAGCAATTCCACTCCTAGGTATGTAGCCAAAAGAATTGAAAACAGGTGTTCAAACAGAAACTTGTACACAAATGTTCAGAGCAGCACCATTCACAACAGCAAAAAGCTGGTATTATGGATTGAATTGTGTTCCCCAAAAATAGGTGTTATAAATCCTAACCTCTATGCCTGTGGTTATAACCACATTTGAGAATAGGCTGTCTTTGTCATGTTAATGAGGCAGAATTAGTACAGGTATATTTTAGTCAATCTCTTTTGATACATAAAAGAGATTAAACAAGCAAGTGAGAAAAGCAGAGATGGGGGAAGAGAGATAAACCACATGAAGATCACCCAGGAGCAGAAGCTAAAGAGACGAGGACCCTCCTCTAGAGCCAACAGAGAGAGACTTCTCCTAGTGCTGGGACCCTGAATCCAGACTTCTGGACTCCTGAACTCTGAGAGGATAAATTTCTGTTCGTTAAAGCCACTCATCTGTGGTATTTCTGTTACCGTGGTACTAGATAACTAAAACAGGTAGAAACAACCTAAGGTCTACTAAAGTGATGAATGGATATACAAAATGTGATATACATACAATGAAATGTTACTCGGCCTTAAAAAAGAAATGAAGTACTGATATGTGCTACAACCTGGATGAACCTTGAAAACATTACTCTTAAATAAAAGAAACTAGACACAAAAGTCCACATATTGTATGATTCCATTCATGTGAAATATCCAGAATAGGTAAATCCATAGAGACAGAAAGACCAGTGGTGCCAGGGGCTGAAGAGAAGGAGGATTGGGGAGTGACGACTTACTGGATATGAGGTTTCCTTTTGGGGTGATGAAAAAGTTCTGGAACTAAAGAGTGGTGATAGCTGTACAACATATTCACTGCCACTTCACTATACACTTTAAAATGGTTAAGATGGTAAATTGTATGTTGTATTTTATAACAATTTTAAAAACTGAAAAAAGGGTCTTAGGTTTGGTTTCTGAGAGGCAGAGTCTAAGATGAGACTTCCTTTGCAAGTGACTGAGGAGGTGCTCTTAAATGAAAAGTTCAAGGAAGAGGATACAGCAACAAAGCATGGCTTCTGCTTAAGACTCCAGGTCAACCTGATCCCAGAGTGAGCTCTGGAGTTTGAATGGCACCAGAAAGTTGTCTTGAGACAAGGCCAGGCCCTTACACCCATATCATTCAGTTACTACTGCAGGTTACCCACCTACCCCCGGGGGGAACTGGAAGCATAACAGTCATCTCTGGGCAAGGTGGCTTGGTGGAGAAGACTACAACTGACAGGTGTTAATCACCAACTCAACAGGTGAGGAAAAGGTAGGTACACCATTCAGGTAAAAAGGATCTAGGTGGGGCACCAACAGCATTTACTATGAAGAGGAAACTGAGGCTTAAGAAAACTGAGTGACTTCTCTAATGTCACACAGCAAGTACAAATGGAACTTGAAACATTCTCCTGACTTTGTATCTCCTCGCCTCACAAGTTACGCTCTTTTCCACTCTAACTCTGCATGGATTTCAACCTATTAAAGCATAATGGTAACTTTCTTCCCCCTGCTATTGTTATCCCTTTCTTTTTTTCTCCTTCTCATTTTTCGATTTCAGGTGTTTGTCTGGTTGGTTGTTTTTGGTTTTGTTTTGTTGCAGAGAGGGTGAAGGCCAGGTTCCTTCCTTCAGCTACACCTGAGATAACATTTGCCATCAGTTCCCCTACCTGACAGATGCCTAATTCATGTCACATCACCTGGAGAAGTGGTTTCTCTCTCTCATTTGTCCCCCTCAAAGTCCTATCATAGCTCTTAAATTGCAATAATGTTTACTATTGTGTTTCCTCTTTAAACTGTCATGTGCAGAAAAGCAGACATCAGCTGGGTATATCAATCTTTATATTACTGGTATTTAGCACCTAGGAGGAAGTCAATAAAACATTTGAGTTAAAGTGTATTTTGTTTCAACATAACTAAAAAGAAACCAAAGTACAGACTATATTTTGAACTCTCTATTTTTCAATGACCTTTATTCAAGTGGATTTGACTACACATATATTGCAACACTGCTTAAATATTTTGGCAGATGGCAGGTGGGTGACAATCAGTGTACCACAGATCAGGAGTTTATGATAGACTCACTCTCCTAAGTGGGTCCTCTGTAAATGGAAAAATGATGTATATTATTTTTACCCACTTACTGGGTTTGGGTAAATGCATAAATACCAATATCTATTTGTTACTTTTCACTCAGAATAAATTTTTTAAAAATTTTAAACTGCTTTCTATAGGAAAATGTTACCGGTAAACGTGACCTCTCTACCCATCCATCCAAATTAAAGTCATCTATTTTTTTTTTAATAATTTTTATTGTGTTTTAACTGAAAGTTTACAAATCAAGTCAGTCTCTCACACAAACCCATATACACCTTGTTACACACTCCCAATTACTCTCCCCCTAATGAGACAGCCCGCTCTCTCTCTCTACTCTCTTTTCGTGTCCATTTCGCCAGCTTCTAACCCCCTCCACCCTCTCATCTTCCCTCCAGGCAGAAGATGTCAACATAGTCTCAAGTGTCCACCTGATCCAAGAAGCTCTCTCCTCACCAGCATCCCTCTCCAACCCATTGTCCAGTCCAATTCATGTCTGAAGAGCTGGCTTCGGGAATGGTTCCTGTCCTGGGCCAACAGAAGGTCTGGGGGCTATGACCACTGGTGTCCTTCTAGTCTCAGTCAGACCATTAAGTATGGTCTTATGAGAATATGGGTTCTGCATCCCACTGCTCTCCTGCTCCCTCAGGGGTTCTCTGTTGTGTTCCCTGTCAGGGCAGTCATCGGTTGTAGCTGGGCACCATCTAGTTCTTCTGGTCTCAGGATGATGTAGTCTCTGGTTCATGTGGCCCTTTCTGTCTCTTGGGCTCATAATCACCTTTTGTCCTTGGTGTTCTTCATTCTCCTTTGATCCAGGTGGGTTGAGACCAATTGATGCACCTTAGACGGCTGCTTGCTAGTGTTTAAGACCCCAGATGCCACTCCTCAAAGTGGGATGCAGAATGTTTTCTTAATAGATTTTATTATGCCAATTGACTTAGATGTCCCCTGAAACCATGGTCCCCAAACCCCTGCCCCTGCTACGCTGGCCTTCAAAGCATTCAGTTTACTCAGGAAACTTCTTTGCTTTTGGTTTAGTCCAGTTGTGCTGACCTCCCCTGTACTGCGTGCTGTGTTTCCCTTCACCTAAAGTAGTTCCTATCTACTATCTAATTAGTGAATGCCCCTCTCCCACCCTTCCTCCCTCCCCTCTCATAACCACAAAAGAATGTTTCCTTCTCAGTTTAAACTGTTTCTCAAGTTCTTATAATAGTGGTCTTATACAATATTTGTCCTTTTGCAACTGACTCATTTCACTCAGCATAATGCCTTCCAGGTTCCTCCATGTTATAAAATGTTTCACAGGTTCCTCACTGTTCTTTATCGATGCGTAGTATTCCACTGTGTGAATATACCATAATTTATTTATCCATTCATCCGTTGATGGGCACCTTGGTTGCTTCCATCTTTTTGCTATTGCAAACAGGGCCGCAATAAACATGGGTGTGCATATATCTGTTCGTGTGAAGGCTCTTATTTCTCTAGGGTATATTCCAAGGAGTGGGACTGCTGGATCGTATGGTAGGTCTATTTCTAGCTTTTTAAGGAAGCCCCAAATAGATTTCCAAAGTGGTTGTATCCTTTGACATTCCCACTAGCAGTGTAGAAGTGTTCCAATCTCTCCACAGATGCTCCAACATTTATTTTTTTGTGGTTTTTTTTTTTTGGATTAATACCAGCCTTGTTGGAGTGAGATGAAATCTCATTGTACTTTTGATCTGCATTTCTCTAATGGCTAATGATCATGAACATTTCCTCATATATGTTAGCTACCTGAATCTCTTCTTTAGCGAAGTGTCTATTCATATCTTTTGCCCATTTTTTCAATTGGGTTATTTGTCTTTTTGTAGTATCGTGTAGATTTTAGAGATCAGGTGCTGATCAGAAATGTCATAGCTAAAAACTTTTTCCCAGTCTTAGGTAGTCTTTTTACTCTTGGTGAAGTCTTTGGATGAGCATAGGTGTTTGATTTTTAGGAGCGCCCAGTTATCTAGTTTTTCTTCTGCATTCTTAATAATGTTTTGAATACTGTTTATGCCATATGTTACGGCTCCTGAGGTTGTCCCTATTTTTTCTTCCATGATCTTTATCGTTTTAGATTTTATATTTAGGTCTTTGATTCATTTTCAGCTCGTTTATGTACATGGAGTGAGGTATGGGTCTTGTTTCATTTTTTTGCAGATGGATATCCAGTTATGCCAGCACCATTTGTTAAAAAGACTGTCTTTCCCCCATTTAACTGTTTTGGGGCCTTTGTCAAATATCAACGGCTCATATGTGGATGGATTTATGTCTGGATTCTCACTTCTGTTCCATTGGTCCATGCATCTGTTGTTGTACCAGTACCAGGTTGTTCTGACTACTGTGGTGGTATAACAGATTCTGAAATCAGGTAGTAAAACCTCCCACTTTATTCTTCTTTTTCAGTAATGCCTTGTTTATCTGGGGCCTCGTTCCCTTCCACATGAAGTTGGTGATTTGTTTTTCCATCTCATTAAACAATGTCGAAAAGAGCTCCAATTTTGAAAAACAATTTAGTATAGTGGGCAATTTTATTTTAGTAATTAAGAGGGTACAAAATATTCATGTCTATAATATACTAAGTATTAAAGTTGACTTGTGCCCTAAAATAACACAAAAAGCAGAAGAAATCAACAGACTCAAAACTTTGTTTTTAGAAATAACTGATTACAGAAACCCTACTAAAGAACACTGAGCCAAAAAAAAAAGGCAGCACCAATTCCATTTTTACTAAATCCATTGCCTTTATCTTTTTTAGCCTCTGAACACAGGTTTCAACAGGAATCACTGGTGGATAGGCTTCCTTCCCTCCCTCCGTCCCATGTTTTTGTGTTTATTTGCTTTCTGCTTACTTTTTAAAGAAAAGTCCAAGAAATATGGAAGCATTATTTATCTAGAAGCATAAAGTCTGGAAAACAGTGTGGATAACTATGGCTCTTAGATACCTCTACAGCTAAAATACTAGGTATATGCATTGTTTGAAATAATATCTATAAATATAAAACGACAGTTTTTGCATTACTGGAACTCATTTCATCTTACCACCTGTATTTACAAATAACCCTAAAAACCATCATGGTCTTTTCATACCAGCTCTAATATAACTGCCATATTTATTGTTTACACTCGCTACCTACTGAACTTTATGACTTATCGGTGCTATTAGAGATAGAAAAATGTACATGATTTGTCATGTTTAGAACTTCTCAATAAGTAACAAAAGCTTTCACAAATGCCTTCACCAAGATTCAGTTATGTGAATCTATTCTAATAACGTTTAACAAAGTGTTCTTTCTGCAAATTCATTTTTTGTAAATAGAATTGCATGTCACATAAACTGCTGACTTCTATTCATGGTTTTCAGAATTCCATTTCTTTCTACCATTTTTGTTCATTCAGGCCTTCAAACACAGGCCATCAGCACTTTTCACTAAAAAGGCCTCCATTCCCCTCCAATACATACTGGCTATCAGGCAGATCATTCTAAACCACGTCACCTCATGTCACTTGTTAGTTACTGTGGAGTCAGCTCCGAGTCATGGTGAACGTCTGTATAAAAGAATGAAACACTGCCTGGTCCTGTACCATCCTCACAATTGTTGCTATGTTTGAGCACATTTTTGCAGCTACTGTGTCAATCCATCCCATAGAGGGTTTCCCTTAGTTTCACTGACCCTGTACTTTACCAAGCATGATGTCCTTTGCTAGTATCTGCTGTATTTCCTGACAACATGTCCCAAGTAAGTAAAACAAAGTCTCATCATCAATTCTAAGGAGCATTCTGGCTGTATTTCCTTCCTTCATTGACTAATTTTCCAAAGTAGATCACCAGACCGTTCCTCCTAGTCTGTCTTAGTCTGAAAGCTCCACTGAAACCTGTCCACCACAGGTGAAAGGTATTTGAAATACCAGTGGCATAGCCTCCAGCATCATAGCAATACACAAGCCACCATGGTACCACAAGCTGAAAGACAGTAACAGTTCCCCTTAGTTTAAGACTAAGTTCAATCTATCTAGTGTTTAACAAGAAAGGAAGGTCCTCCTTCATGATTACTAGTTCCTACTTACCTCTCCAGACTTCTCCAGGCTCTGCCCCAGCTATCTTCAAAATGGCTTTGATTCTCAAAATGTTGAATGTTTTTTCGTGCTATGTCTGTACATATATTTCCCCTCTCTGCAATTCCCTCGTCCTGCCCTTCTTCCAGTGTCCTGAGTCCTTACTACCAGTCTTTCAAATTTACTAAGTTTCACCAGTTCTGAGTAACTTTCATGGAACGTTCAAGCTGGATTTAAACTACCCTTTTCTACTCTTCCCTAATGCCATACTCATACTTTGGTCAAATATTTAACACACAATATTGTACTCATTAATCTTCTTCCTTATGTGCTTGTAGGTCCTTCAGTGTGCATTCATGTGACTTGTAAACTGTTTTACTCAACTCTGTAGTCCCAGCACTAACACAGAGCCCACTACATACTAGGTGTTCAACAAATGCTTTTGAAATGAATGAATGATAACGAACTTCTGAGATCCAGTATTTCAAGCAATACTGCTATACATAAAATTACTGTTTAAAAAGGTTCTTTTTGACACTTTTGGTAACAAACTTTATGAAGACTGTATGCAGTATATGATAACTACATAGCAAAGCTGCAATATATACCAGATATGAAAGTTCTTTCAGAAATATGCAATGTTTAGGATTCTCAGTCCTTTTTAAAAATTGGATTTATAGCTAAAAAGGACAAGATGCCTTAAGATTTAAAATACCGGCAACACAAAGCAAAATGTATAAGATTATATTCAAGAATTTATTATTAGGCAAGTTTTTATTCCTAAGAAGTTAACTTTTCTACTAAGTGAACATTTTAACTTCAAGTTCCAAAAATTTCTTTTTTTTTTATTTATTAATATTGGATAAAAATCTTCCTGGCCTTTCTTCCGTGGTGCCGATGAGTGGGTTCAAACCACCAACCTTTAGGTTAACAGTTGAGTACAAACTATTTGTGCCACCCAGGAACCTTACATAATATCAAATATTTCCTTTTCAAAGTATGTTTAACAACCTGTTCCTCCTTACTACTAGTTAATTAAAGTTTATTAAATTGCTGCCACACAGTGATACTTTAAAAATCTGTTAAGATAGATAGGACAGCCTACCCTCACACTAAATGATGCTGGATTTTTTTTTTTTTCAGTTTCTGTATATTAATTTTTTCCTGTTTCTTCCACTCAGAAAGGCTTTCTTACTATTTACAATAGTTTATGTGTTTATTTTATAACTAAATAAGGATACAGGCTGTGGAAATAATGTTAGAACTTTATCACAGATGAGACCAGAGCTTAGAGGATAGAAGGAAGAATATAGGAAGACTTCTTCTTCATGATTATGTTATATGAGATTAAATAATTATTTTTTAACTGTCTGCTCCTTAGTTATATTTGTAATAACTGGAATTGCTTAAAAAATGATCACAGATAAAATATACAATAAAACTGTAAAGCTTTTGTTTAAAACCATGTCATTTATATTTACTTCATTTATTTAAAACCTTAAATAATAATACACTAAAGGTTTGAACTTCAGATCAAAAGATGGATTCATTTATCTTTAGCAATGAAAATACATAAAGATGGTTACTTTTTCTGCTCAGTTTTTTTAATCATCATCACCATCAAATAACCAATACTCAAAGGCTACCTATTATAGAGGAATTCTCAGAAAACTACTTTGTATATTATGTCTAATGGTGGATACAATGAATGTTTTTGGAGATTAATAACAAAAATAATTCCTTTTCTACTCAAAATTCAAATATGGACAAAAAAGACGTCAAATAGCTAATCAAAATCACTATTATGATTTCACTGGGTTTAATACCCAAGCATTCTGAAAGATGAAACATTTCTGTGTATGAGGGGTAGAGAAATCTTAGCATCTTTCTTATCAGTAATAAATTACTAAATTAAATATTGAGATTTATGATAATTTCAAGATGGATTATAACCAAGATTATGATAATCCAAAGATGAATTATGATCAAGAATATTTATTTGGATTCCATCTATTTCCAAAGGATTCTGGAGTACCTCGTAAAACTAAACACAACCTAACACATGATCAAGATGAAGTTGCACTATTCAAGTCAACAGAAGCAACACAGACAGATCTTTCACATAATAATAAACTATAAAAATGACTTTGTAAATAGCTTAAGAAAAGAATTCCATTCTAATATGTAACTAAGAAACCGGGTAATTATTTCAAAGCATTCTTGCCTGTTCTATAGAAGAAGATAAGAGGATATCTACTGCGCCACAAAGTTCTGCAAATTGTTTTAGTAAATAACATTTTATTGGAACACAGCCATACCCATTCATTTACTTGCTGTCTATTGCTGCTTTCAGACTACAATGGCAGAGTTGAGTAGTTACAATGGAGACCCACTGGCCTGCAAACTGAAAATATTTACTATCTGGTCCTTTACAGGAAAAGCATACCAATTCCAGGTAGGGTATTAACTAGTATAACAAAAATTCAGAATTAATAGCTTACATAGACAAATGCTGGCTTCTCATTAAGATACTTCTTGAATGAGTACATTTACAAGTTGTAAGTATTTGTTTTTGTTGCTGTTGCTGTTGTTGGGTGCTGTCGAGTCAGTTCCAACTCATAGTGACCCCATATAAAACGCAACGAAACACCGCCCCATTCTGTGCCACGCCCACAATTGTTGTTAGTCAATGCAAACAAAAATTTTAAGGCATTTTTATATACTTTGGAAGCTGGATTCTCTAAAAATCTCTAGCTTATTGGGCTAGCCTAAGTTATTATAATGCAAACTTGAAATTTTAAAAGTATTTTCAATAATATTTATCACCTCCAATTTATATATAACCAAAACCAAACCCACTGTTGTCAAGTTGATTCCAACTCATAGTGATCCTATAGGATAGAGCAGAACTGCCCCATAGGATTTCCAAGGCTATAAATCTTTACAGAAGCAGACCGCCACATCTTTCTCCCATGAAGCGGCTGGTGGGTTCGAACCACCAACCTTTTGGTTATCAGCCAAGCAGTTTAATCACTGTACCACCAGGGTGCCTCAATTTATATATGTCATCCATAAATTTGTAAGAATTAGTTATGTTTTACTGTGAATAATATTTAAATTAAAAAAATAAAGCTATAAAATAAAAATCAAACTTCTATGTAAAGGCCAAGATACTCATATGCATTCATTTTTTAGAATTTATCATTCATACATGAATTTTTCCAAATACTGATTTGATTCGAATCCACAGAAACGCTTTATCTTTCAGAATTCATTGCTTAACTTGAAAGAACAGTAAAATGAACATCTGTACATCCTTCACCTAAATTCACCAATTCTTAACACTTTGTTATATTTGTTTTTCCTACAGACCTTTTTTGTTTTTTTGCAAATTATTTGAAACTATGTTAACTGACTTCAGCTTACTTCATTCCTAAATAATTCATCATGAATCTCCTTTAAGAATAAGGATACCTTCCCAAATAAGCATAATATCGATACTACACCTCAGTAAGTCCCTGAGAAGTACAAACTGTTAATATGCTTGACTGCTAACCAAAAGGTTGGAGGTTTGAGTCCACCCAGAGGTGGCTCAGGAGAAAGACCTAAAGATCTACTTCCAAAAAATCTGCCACTGAAAACCCTACAGGGCAGTTTTACTCTCACATACATGGAGTTGTTATGAGCCAGAATCAATGGCTACTGGTTAATTTAATAAATATTCCATAGTATCACCAATTTCTAGTGAATATTCAAGTTTCCTCAAATATCCTAAAAATGACTTTTGTAGCTTTTTTTCAATCTAGCATCTATCAAGATTCACATAGGTGGCCAATTTCTCGAGAGGCAAAGAACCAAACCTTTCTTTAAACCATCTACTTGTGTGTATTATGTTCTCTCTTCTTTCCATAAATTTGTTCTCTGGAAAAGCTATAGAAACACAATTTCCCTAGGACTTTCCTGCCAAAACCATTCGGCAATGGAAGGGTATTGCGATAACAGTGAGGGAAAAATTGGATTTAAAATTATACGTAGATTCTACTTTCACAATGAAACTCTACAAAGAAACCACATTGGTCACCAGTTAAAATTTATTATAAATATATAACTAAGCAACATTCACTAATAACCAAGTGAAAAGTCTTGTGACTAACTACCTGCCAGAACTCAAGGCCTTTAACATTATTATCACTAATACCTTAATAAGAATCATAAATAATTATCCAAATATATCATTTTATAAAAATGAACATAATCAACATTTTTTTTAATTCTAAGGAGTGTTCTCTATTAGACACTGTAAAAAAGCCAGTTTTAAAAGACTGAAAATACTCTTTTTAAAAGGTATAGGCAATTTTATAGTTTTCTAAATTGAATAAAGTTTTAATCATCTCATAATATTTTCTCCTAACTTCTTTAATCTTAAACTTCAAATTGGACCAATTTTTCACTGCTAAGATGTCTGAGAAATTGAGATTTCCAACAGGAATACTGTCGGATTTATAAAAACAAAAAGATCAGTATTCTAGTGTTTCATTTTCAATATATTTTCTATATTGTTAATTATGGCTGAACTCAGAGTAGTTTCCAGTGTAAAGGATACACAGGCTTAACCAATAGAGAACTAAATCTGCAACTGCCTTTACTGAAACCAATGAAAAATCTATACACAGCAATGAAACTGGCATGCAAATAAAAGAACTGTCAAGACATGTATTTCCTAAAAATAAGCCTACAATAACTATTTTAAAGGCTGTGTGTGGTCTCACCCATATATTCTGGCAAGATGCACTTTCTCCGACCACAGCTAGGTTCATCCAAAAGCAGGGGCACTGGAGAGCCTCTGTCTCACCTGTCAAAGCTGAAGAACGCCGTCCCACAGACCACCGGGAGTCCGTGGAGAACAGCCACGGCGCTGCAGCTGTTATTGATAAGCATTCTCTAACTAAAGGAGGAAATATCTCAAACAATTAAGCAAATCATCCTTAATAGAGAAACTGACAATAATATTCATGTTGAAGTATGAGATAGCAAATACCATGGCAGTTTTGAAATAAAACATTCATAATTTACATATCGGAACATTCAGAGGGGATCTTTCACAAGCAACACTAACTTACAGTCTTTTCTATTCTTCCTCTGATAAAATTTCTATGCATTATTTATCAATTCAAAAACTCCATTATGTCTGCTTATTTAAACCTCAAAAGTTATAAATTCATTTAAATTGCTAAGGTACTAAGTTCATCAAAATTACTGAAGTCTGACAGTTAAGAGCACAGTAAATAAAGATTTATAAACAGAAACTCTAAATATATTGAAACCTGATTTTTTTAGAAGATGCCCTAGTATTTTTTTCAACCACATTACAAAAGCAGTTCACATTTTTGCTTTAGACTAGCCTCTCTATAGTAAAGCACACGAACTGATTAGGTAAGTTAACATATGTAGAAAGAGCAAGAAAATCAATTACTTTGAAAAGAAATATGCCTCAGAGGACAATTCAAGCCTCCTCTCCCCCAAACCTGGCAATAAAAGACAACTTTAAAAAAAAAAAATGTAAAGAAATACTACACCTGGCTATGTAAAAGATTTAGATAATCACAATGAATATCTCGACATTTATTTTTCCTACTAGATGACTAACCCCACTTAATACCGAAACAACGTAACTGAAAAAGAGAGTGGTGTCCTTTTGTTCCTTTTCCAGAAGTTAATACCCAAAAACGTTTTCATTATGAGACAGTTTCCCCTACAACCAAGTCCCATAGCACAAACTCTGTGACAAAGTTTCGGCTGAGCTCCAACGTGCTATGATGTCCCAGTTTCATTTACTATATTCTGTAAGTACAAAAGTTCTAAAAAGATTAGTTTCACTTTTCCCTAGATATATTTAGTATCATTAACTAGCATAGTTGGGATATTATTTTTCTTTGGTTTTGTCAGTAGCATGTTTGATATAAATTTTATTAAGTGGTAGTGTATGTAACATTGCATTGTGGGTAGTAGTTTCCTGCTTTAGCCTAGCCACATCCTCAGCTGTCATACGAGCATGTTTCCCATATTTTCTGCAAGTTCTCGCCTTTTTTTTTCCTACTTGCGGAAATGACAGCATTAGAAGATGAATTGTCCCAATAATTATAAGAAACATAAATTACTTATATGGCTATATTAAACAAGTATGGATCACTCTGCACTTCAAAGTACAGTCAGAGAAAAAAGAAACAAAAACTAATCTCATAATTAAAGTGTTAATGACACATGAAGCAACGTGCTAAAGCAAAATAACATAAAGGAAGGATTCAAGGACCAAGTGAAAACAATTAAAAGAAAGAAAATCTTTGTAGACAGAAGCCAACACAATGCCCACACACGCCTAACAAATGAGGTATAATATATCAGAACGTAACAATAAGTTGCAATGAATGTTATGAGCTTCTAACCTGCTAGGTATTCATTAGAAGGATTAATGTCAATATCCCTTACTAGAATTTTAAGAATCTACTTTGAGACTTTATAAAAAAGTCAGAGAAAAGAGAAACAAACAAACAAAAAGGCCGAAGTACAGTGAAGGGGGAGAGAGAACAGAAAGTTAGTTTAGTACTTTCTCTTTTGGCATCCAATTTCCACATAATCTCACATTTAAACTGAGATTAACAATTAACCAAGTCAAACGGTTCAAACAATCAAGGAAATGGTGATGCTTTGGGATTTTATAAATTTAATTAAAATAGAAACAAAAAATACTCCCATAAAAATTGCTACAAAGCATCGCCCTACGCACAACCACCACCACACACGTGTGTGCAGTTCTGTATGCAGGCATACACCTCACTAAAATAAGGAAATGGAATTAATCTCTTGTAATCATAATTTAAAATACTAACAAAACTATACTTATTTTACTAATATAAAAAATTTACAAGGCATCAATATAAGGCCCAATAAATGCTATGTAAGTTTGAGCAGCTATATATCAAAAATAAAAATAAAAAATAAACTGTCACATACCAAATTGAAACAATAAATTAAAAAACTTTTGCGAAAACCTCATAATCAGTGAGAACATATTAAGCCAAATTAAGACTCCTATAGTTTATAAAATTCCCACATCAAGGCTTCTGCTCCTATTGTTTTCAATTAAAAGAAAAAGACACTGGTGACAAATAGAACTCTAACACAATCCTAAAAACAGATAAACAAAAAGCACGGAAACAAGAACGATATTGGTAAAGGAAAAGTAGTGTATTAAAATACTATCGTTAGTTCAGGAAAAAAATTCAAATGGTAACAATGAAGACATACGTAGCACTTAAAGCAGTTTATAATGTATTATTTGTAAACGTTTTGGTATCTTAAAAATTTCAACCAATTCTGACAACGTTTATTAAATACAAAGTAATGGGGAAGCAAGACACTAACTTTTTGACTTTTTGCAGTAAGCTGTATCTCATTTCCGTAACATTAAAGAACATAATTTACACAGTAGACCTAAACTTGCTGCTTACTTAAACATAGCAGATGCTAACATACCTCCAGCAGGATGAAGTTGTGAAGGTCTTAAAAAACAAACAAACAAAAAAAGTCCTGTGGTTTTCATTTGTGATTACAAACATGGATACAAATCTATAATCAAGAGGTTTATTTGCACATTAGCTTTTCTGAATCAATCTCTCTTCATCACACGTAACAAGCTATTTTGAATGAAACAAACTGTCAATTATCAAATGCGTACCAGTTATCAGTGTTGTTTTAAAATTTCTACCACAAAAAAAGATATATTTTCAATTTAGGAAAAAAAAATTATGTGTGGATAATAAATATGCAAACTTTAAAACACATAATTTCGCTATCTTTCTCCTGCCAGGCTGTGATCGGCCTCACGCAAGACCAAAAGGAAAGGACCTATTAAACAATATCTACCAAACTCTTCTGCATTGAGTGATGATTCTGACCCAAAGATTTTGTGCAGGAGGGTAACCTGCAATAAGAGAACAAGTAATTAGAAGGCACATTGATGTTAAAAATTACTCCAGTTTTCATGGACCAAAGTATACATAAGACAAAAAGAAAATAAGGAAGAAAATACTCAGCAAAAAGTTGGGGTTGTCTGAATGTCAGAGAACCCTGATGCATAAACAAAAACCTTATCCTAAAGGAAGAAAATCATTTACTTATCAAACTACAGCAGTTACCCAAAATTTTCAATTGCCTCACTCTGCTATTACATGTGCAGAAGAGTTTAAACTTCCATAAATTATGAACAAAACCCTTCTTTTATTTACTTTAGATACTAATTAGATATATAGATCATACCAGCACCTTATTTATGAAATAGAATACCCAAATAATTTATTTTCTCCCTTTTACGTGAATAAGTGTGTTAAATGAAAATTGTTGCTTCTCGATATAAAACCTGATTATACACAAAATCAGCAGGATAAATATGTGCTTAAAAGAAATCATTAAAATGTATGAAAAAGCTCTGGACATTTGAAAAAGAGATTAAAATAATTCCTGTGTCATCCCAGCATGTTTTGGACAAATCAAAAATTTTTGTAAAGAAATTTATGGACATATTTGTACAGCAATAGCAGATAATGAACTGTGCTAAGAACACCACGTGCAGGGGTATTTTAGCTCTAACACCCTCCTGAGTATTTCCCCAGCCCTTATTATCCCATTGTACACCCCCAAAAATGTTTTGTAACTCACTGTCTCCGCCCATTCTCCAAGTCATTGACTTCACGCCACTCCTAGTTACTATCACACTAGGAAGAAGTCTAACAACTGAACACACGCAAGTTCAGTGTGGCGTGGATAAATCGCAAAAATGCCTAGAAAATTGGTATGTTCGGCTTTATAATTTTTGTTGAAAAATACCCCTCGCTCTCAATTGATGAAAACAGGAAGCCCTATTCATAAATATAAATTTCACTGCCTATGATATACAATCATCCTAATAAGAAAATGAGTTCTATACATACATGTCCAAAGGGGCAAAAAAGGAGATAGTTTCCCAAAGATGTTTCCAATTTTCTTCTGAATCAGAATTAGCAAATCGAGACGACTAACATACTCTGTCTGTGTGCATTATTCCTCACTACACACAGCATTTTGTAATTTATTTCAAAGCTTCCATTATAAACAAAAAATTCAGCTTCTCTTAACCCACTCCATCCTGAGCATATAAAGTCTAACACTGAACAATCTAAGTCATAATGTAAGTATTTTACTTTATGAATGCATAAGATTTGCTATCAAAGACTCTGTTAAAGTTAATGGCGCCAAATAAACTGAAGAATTCTACAAAATGAATGCATTTCCTTGAAAGATAATAATTGTACTACAAGCATAAAGAAAACTAAGACTCATTCAATAAACTATCTTACAATTCTTGCCATTCATTTTTATAAAACCCTCAAATTAGTTGTGACGTAAAAGTATATGTGATGTTACAGTCAATCTTTATTGTAGAGACGTTGCCATCTAATATTGATAATCCATAAGCTATACAGACATAAATTAATATTTGTAAAGGTATCTCCAGACTAACACTTTCATGACAGCCAATTACAGTCCAGCCCAGCAAGCAGTTCACAACCAGACCTTAAGAAAGGTAAACTTTTTTTTTTTTTACAATGAGTTACAGACTCACAAGTTTAAGAAAAAGAAAAACAGAAGGAATCCAGCCACCCAGCAAATATGAAGCAGACCCCAGAATGTGATACAATCCAAAGATGTAAATTATTGTAAATCATCACTGTTGTTCAGAATTTCGCACAGCCACTTGAGCCAAATTTTGCTCACTCTTCCACAGACACAATAATAAACTAAAAGGAGGAGGCAAAAAAAAAAGGGGGCGGGTGGGGGGGTGGGGTGGTAGGAAGGAAAGAACAGAGTTCTGCTCTACAGATGCTTAACCTTACAGGAGTTTGGGCTCCTTCAGCATTTGTATTCTATCCAAATCCTCATGAGTCACAAAAATTAAAAAGCTATATCCTTCTGGATGCCAGGAAGGGCCTTACCACAAGCCTTTTGTCAGAGAGAGAGAGAGAGAAAGAGAGCAAGAGCAAGGGGGAAAAAGCCACAGTGGTAGGCAGTCCCACTTTACTTTGAGTTCTGTGAGGTCACAAACCACATGATTCTGTCTCTCCAGTAATAGTGCTTGCAAAAAAAAGGAGTTTTAAAGCTTTTGCTTTTTTGGATTGTGTGAATGCTTCATTCGCCTCACAAACAACCACAGAACCACAAGTGCGGTGCAAACTTTCTCCAGGAGGACAGCAAGAAGTCTCTGGTTTTTAAATGGTTAATCTCCGCAGGTCACTACCAGCCACCGAGACCAACAGAGTCAGTGAGTGCTCTCAAACCACAGTCTATGCAGTAATAGTAGGGCCTTCAAATATTTGCTCATTCTCTTTTTGTTTTGTTTCCCTGCTTTTCACATGTTACCAGCGACATAATTTCTTGACAGAAAAAAATAAATAGAAAGTCTATGTACTCCAGGCATACTGTAAAACTAAAACAAGATTTGGGTATGGTTTGTGTTTTCAGTTTAAGGCTACAAGCAGTATTTACAACAGAGGGTACAAGTTCTATCTGAAAAAAAAAAGGAGGGACTATGGCATCAAACAGCCTCTTCAGCACTGTGACACCATGTCAGCAAAACTTCTTTTGGGGTAAGTGTTATCATATTTTAAAATACTATAAGAGATGAACCTGTTAAACATAAAGCTATATGTCTTAGATAAAGTGCTAGCTCTTGAAGGTAACAGTATATTAAAGATCAAAATAATGCTGTATTGTTGCACTAAAATACTAAAAGATGAAATTGCTATACATATTTGCATTTGGCATCTGCCACTTATCTAATTCTCAGAGTAATGGCTTGAAATATTCAAAAATAAGTTACTTCGCATTAATCAAAATGTCTTCTAGAGTTATGGAAATGAGAATGCTAAAACAGTAAAAAGAAACAGCTTAATATTGTCTTTAACCCTCACTGGAATAAAACTAGACACTAAGTTAATCAAAGTATTATAAATTATTGACTCCGGCGGCTCCCAATATTTGAGCAAACTTCAAAAAGGAAGCAATTTTACAAAATAACAGACCACAGAATTATCCCAACATTATGCTCTACCATGCAAAACAGAAATAAGCCTACAGTTAACATTTGAACCAGCTCGACTAAAAGAAATCTATTTACAATTTTAAACTGCTTTATAAGGTATCTGCACAAGTCTATTTCTAAACAGCTTTATAAAACTGAAGCATATATTCAACTGAAATAAAATTATAGGTATACAATAACCATTTTTAAAAGATCTTTACAGTTGCCTAGAATATTAAAAAGTTCAGAGAAGTCTTTAAAAAATTACATGCAATTGTGTTTCCTATATAATTTTATTTTTACATCTAGACACTATTATCCATTTGTAGAACTTGTTATAAACACATAACAAACACTGAAACGTCTAAGATTCTTTTAATCACATTCTTGGACCTACCAAAATGAATACCATTTAGTCTCATGAAAAATAAAGCTCCGTAAGGATACCCTGCTTGATTTAAAAGAGCCATACCTATTAAATCAAGCTGGATTTTAAAACATGCATAATATAATCCCTTAATACCTAATTTCAAGTTAGTGTTGATACAGATATGTAAACTATTTTAACATCTGTCTGCTGCCATGGTATTATAGTAAAAATCTAAGCACTTACAAGATTTTCTTTATGATGTCCAACATGCTCCAACTATAATGCAAGTTTCTAAAATTTTCTTACATCCTTTAAAATAAATCCTTTTGCTGTGTATACCTATATTAACATTGCTTTGTAACTTACAACTAATGATTGGGGTTTCCTTTACTCCTCCTACTTCACACACATTTTAACTGGCTACTACTTGAGGATCAGTCTTAGTTTAGGTCAAAGAGAAATAATTAAATCTGAAGGGGGGAAAAAGGGTTTCTTTTAAACAGCGAGGAAGTGTACTTTGTATATTACAAAAAATGTAAAATTATTGTAGTGACCTCCTCAATAACCATAAGTGGACCCCCTCAGTTATAATGCATACAATAATCACAAATTATTTTTTAAATGTAATGGTGGGTTTTAAGCATTAATCTAAAAACTTCTATATTAAGAGAGCAGAACATAAATACAACTAGACTGTACTACATCTTATAATTACAGCTTATACATGGGAATTTTTAGTCTTATTACCCAAGAGATGAGAGGAAAAAAATGGTTAAAATCATTGTCATATAGAGAGATAACAAAACAGGCATATCAAGCAGTTAATTTTTAACAATATTACTCTATTAAAGAGAAAAAAAAATACACTTTTCTAACTATATTGGGAGCACCACGAGTTCCAGGGAATACTCCAGCACTAGAAGTAAAGCTATTATTATTGACAGAGAGAGTAAGTTAAAATGGTCTTATATTTTCTATCAGGTGTCTTATATTTCCCTGACATTTTAATAACCATTTTTACATTAAGATTTCTGAAATTTGATCAAGTTTCTACACAAGGGATAATAGTGAACTGAGCAGATAAAGGTCATCTTCAATTGCCTGTCATACTTTTGACTAAACATTGCAAGGAATCTTTTTTCTTCTGAAAGGCGGATTTCACTCCCCCTTCTGCCACCACAGTGCCTTAGAGCCTGGATAGAGAACTTAACATGAACCCCCAGACCAACCTAATTACAGGGTGGGCAAGGGACATTATGTATAGGTTATCATCACACTGCAAACATTTTCCCATTCTATAATCTATTTGAAGTCTAAAACTTCACTTCAGGTTTTAAATTCTTATATGATGATTATAACCATCAACAATGAAATGTCAAAAGCACGTGCCCCGGCTTTGTGAAGTAGTTAAAAAGAAAGCTTAGGCTTTTCCTAGGTGAGGGACAAAGCATACCGTTGACTGACAGCCTCTCCTTAAATATAATGAAGTGTGTAGTGCGTGCATGTGTGTGTGTGTGCGCGCGCGCACATGAGAAAGATAAAATCTGTGTCCTTGCTCCTCCAGAATACCATTTACCTTGAATTAATCAATAATTTTCAAAATCTGTGAGCTACTCAAAATGTTATTTATCATAAACAAAAGCTATAGAAAATGATAGATGTGACTCATGTAGTTCTACAATTAAGAACTTATTTATGAAATGGTATCATCTAACTAATTAAATTTCTACATAAAATCTTTGTATCTGACCGTAGTAATTGACTGCAAATGATGTGTGAACACTGATTTCCGAAACAATAGTTGTGGTCCATATTAGTAATAATAGCTTTATACTGTCAAGATTTACTAGTGATAAAGTGTCCTAACTTGCTCCTAAAATAAGAGTGCTACATTCCAAAATAACAGGGAAAAGAATTAAAAAGTCAAGAACATAATGAGAAGGCTACTCTACATATATTAAAAGCTAGCAATGTCAACACAATTCCCAAAAACTTGTATTGTAAATATTTTAATTTATAATAATCCTAATTTTTAAAGAAAAATTGTTCACTTTTAAATTTTAAAAATATTTTAAAATGTCAAAGATTTAAAAGAAATAACAGGGAAAAAATTTTGTTAGTCTGTGTAAATCACAAGAAAGGCGTGAAAGTCTTTAAATCACAAGGAGGGCATGAAATATACATGATTACATTAAGATACATTTTAGCTCTTTTAAAAGAACAAAAATTAATCTATTCAATTACACCCTTCAAGCTAATCACTGATAGTCTGACTTGTTTAAATCAGTCATGCTAAAGCTAAATTCAGTAAGATAGAAATGTTCCAGTTTGTTAACAGAACAGTGAAATATTTGATGGTTAAATAAACTGCAGAGGGGGGAAAAGCTAACTCACTGAAGGCACTAAGATTTTATCAAACACACAGAATTAATCCTTATTGAATAGAACCATTCACAAATCAAAACTCACTGTACTTCAATACTTTCAAGCAGCACTAATCAATTACAAACCTTTTCTAGTGCTTCAAAACTCATGTGCTTTCAATTTTATACACTGGTGGTCCTCAAGTACTGCACTGGGGCTGAGTTGAGAAATTCTGTATCACAACTTTTTTTTTTCCAACCAATATTCATCTCGAGGGTTTTTTTCCCTCCTCTCAAGAGCTGCTCACATGAAAACTGTGGTAATATTTTTATACTGTACTTCTTTGTTGAAGCAAAAGGTTAGGGGTTACCTAAATACCTCAACTGTATATACAAAAAAAGGAAAAGGTAAGTATTCATATAAAAAAATCCAATGGGACTAGATTATTTATTTTTGCATTTCCTATGATTAATTGATGCAACCATGTACACTTGAAAACTGATGGCAAAATAGGTTAACATCTCAAATTCCTCTCCAAAGTATACAAATACCAATCTTCCACAACTTTTGTTCCAGGATACTGAGATGCGACAACTTTAAGTCAATAGTGAAGTCATACAAAAACTTCTCAAAAACATTAAGATTGCAAATGTTATAGCCTGGCAAAGTCTCTTAGAGATAATTTTACATAAAGGGTTCAATAGAACAATCTACCTCTAGTGTCTTTTTAAAAACCTTACACATATGGCTCAATAGACAAACACCAACTCAATGTGAAAAAAAATCCTTCCTACAAATACTAAAACTGTAAATGCGACAAAGCATAACTATTTTTTCTAGTCACTTATCATGCAAGACTTATTATTAGGCGGGTGCTGGCAAAACCCATGTTAATTTAGGCAGAGACAACCCAATAGGTAATCTTACTGCACAATTTTTTTCTCCTATACCAGTGAACTCTTTAACTTCCACTGAAGATGAAATTCTGCCCAAACCTGGCATTAGATATACTCCAATAATAAGGATAACAATTCTCCAATGCTTACTATTTTTTAAAGATGAAAATAATCTAAGTTGACTATCCAAAGTATATGGAAATTATTCATGATATATGAAATGTTTAATATTTTAACAAAAATCTTTAGAAAAGAAAGTGTCACATAATGAAAATACATACCTTAATACAATTATTGCCATTTCAAAAAGATTATGAAATCCAGTGGGCCCAGGATTATTTTATATATATTTTGATTAATGTGTTAAATTAAAAAAAAATAATGCGGAAATTCTGTATCTTATTCAAAGAGAATTTCCTTACCATATTAACCACAGTTGACCGTAAGTTTTTGTCCACTCAACAGCGAACACACATGAACAGGCCATATATTTCCATATAACTATTTGAAGACCTGTATTGCAATTGGGTTTTTTTTATTATTATTATTGCAATTGAGAGTAAATGTTCTTTTTTTATATTGTATATAGTATCTTCATCTTATGTCAAATTCTTAGAATGCCCTCATTTTATACTATTTACTGAGAATATAAGATTCAGGGTTAGGAATAGTGTTGGATGGATATAAGCAACACCATATTAAACGTTCCAAGTTTTTTGTTATTGTTTAACAGCAGCTTAAATCTTAAGCATTTTTTAAAATAAATATGCTTTCTTCTACCAACAAACAAAACCATCACCATCTAACATGAAATAACAAATAATCCTGAAATAAGATGAGCTGTAGAATTAAATTGATTCTTTAAAGGCTAGTTGCTACATAAGCATTTAACGCCTGCAGTGCGGGAAAAAAAAAATCACAACTCTTGTAAATGCTCTAGGTTCTTATAATAGTCATAAATCTAGAACCCAATATATAGCCAAGGACTAAAACCACCAACTATGATTTGGGCTCTTACAAAGGGATGATAAATGTTAGTTTACCTTGATTAAAAAATTTTCCTCTTTTAAATCAACAGTGAGCAAAACAAGAAATTCTGCAACACATAGATACATTAAATGAATACAAGTTTCAATAATGTTTAAGATATTTTAAAATTATATTGGTTAGAAAATTTACGAGTTAACATTATCCTCAGAAAAGTATTTAAGATTATTTTGACAGCTAAAGACTGTTATCTACACTATTTATATTGCCATACTTTAAGAAATTATATATGATTAGGGACATTTCCAATAAGGTGCTGCAACTAAATATCCTATGCAAGGCAAAAAAAATTTTTTAGCCACAAAATCAAATAATTTTATTTGACTTTTCAGTTAATTTAGGCATTTTTACATCAATAGTCTCTACTGGAATCATCTCACCATCAACTATAAAAAATATATTTACATAAATGACTAAGTTAAAAATTCAAGAACTTAAATACACATTTATAGGTTTCCCAAAAATTATGTGCACCATGAGTGTGACAAACCATTATTTACATACTCCTTTTGGTCAGATATCTTACAACTAAATCCATTTTGTGGTTCAGTAAAAGAAAATAAAGCAAAAGTAAAGAAGCTAGCCAAATTGCAATAACAATCATCAGTAAGGTTTTGAAAACACACACACAAACACACACACACACACATAGACACAGTCTTTCTTTGGAAAAATTAGAATAATGTGTTGTAGTATTCCACAGAACTTTATATGCACACGGACACATCTTTTTATACAGAAACAAAACGCATATACTCAAATTTCTTTTGACTATCAGTCCAGCTTTAAAATCTTTTATACAGAGCATATACACATGCATGGGTATGTGAGTACATACACACACATCAGTGACTACAGAACTTGGGATAACGATTCTAAACCATGAAAGAAATGTAAATTAACTGAGGTACTGTTTATAGCTCTTTTGTAAAGGACAATTAATTATTTTGCATGTGCACTAACAGATAAATGTCAATTTATAAAGCTAATAACTGAGGCTAGCCATCCACTAGGAAATTCAAGACTAAAATAAGCAAATACTACAGTTGTAAATGCCAAGGACATTGTTTCCCCATTATATACTTAAATAATGACAGTGCCCAGTTATAAACTTAAAAAATGATAATTAAAAACTGACATCCGGTGAGACAAATTATTATAGTTTATAAGGGCCAATATGAATGTAATCGGCTAACAGACCCCTGGTTTCTGGATACTGTTTCAAAGAACAACTCCAGCTTGCAGCTTAACAGGTATATTTTCCACATGTTCATCCATTGCCCATGCAACCTGGGTAAAAAAATTAAAATTAAGCATTTGGATTTTTAATTTCCGATTATTTAGTTTCTGTAATAATTTTATTTATAAATTTCTCTACTGAACTTCCCAGTAGAGAATTTAAAAGACTTCAATTTCCAGGATAATCTTTGAGCAAAAAGGAATCATTATTTCTGCCATGTGACTAAAAATTATTTACATGACTTTAAACAAGGTAGATTCAGAAAAGGATCATTACATTTATCTTCATAATAAACTGTTATATTTTACAATCAACATTTCAATGCATCACTCTTATTGTATCACTGTAATTCAATCCTTGAAAACAGGGGCATGAGTATCCAAAAGGTTCAGGGTGCAGATTCCTTTTATCAGTAATAATTTTATTATATTTTCATGTAAATCCAGCTTGGTTTTGAAAAAAGCAAAAGTATTTTTGAAGTAAATTTTCTTTTTATTTCATATAATATTAAACTGCAGATATCTACAACATTATGGAATCACAGAAAAAACTTTTATGCTGATATTCTATATATCAATCACTATGTTTCCCTTAAAAAACTGCTTAAGTGTAAAAGTCTGTAAGCATTTCATGCTAAGCAGCTAAACACCCAATTCAAAACATTAAGACATTATGAGGAGATATCTATTAAAAAAAAACTTCCATCAAGACAGTAGCATCCTTACATATAAGCTAATAGTTACCAAAAATAATCTAGAATGGTTGTTACCTCTCATGAAAATCTATAATGCTTTTAGGTAATTAAGCTTTTGACAAAATGCAGAAAAATTTTCTAGTGCTCTTACAAAGTTCAATATAAAAATGAACATACTTAAGAAGATAATCAATAAAGCAGATTCAACTTACAGAGACAATGCAGTACATTTGGTAAAGCAATGTAAATGTAAGACAATGTGATCCAACCTTTAATCATTAATTCCACCTTGTCTCCGAAGAAACCTCTCTTTTTCATATTACTATAAACTTCAGATTTCAGAAAGAATTCTTTACATTCCCCCAGCTATTAAAACTAAACACACATACACATACTCTTTCTTTATAATTTGGGAGGAAAACATAATATTTTCAAAATTTTTTACCACTGGTATTCATCTGTTTTTTAAAAAGTTATCTGAATTATACAGGGACAATCAACACTGTCAGAATAATTTCATCCTTGATTTACTAGTAAAGATTTAATAATATATTCCCGTATCATATGCGTAAGCATGTATTACCAAATATTTTAGTGTGCCAATACAACTAGAGAAAACAAAGGAAAAGATTTTTTTAGTTATCATGCACAAGTATCCAGAAGGAAAATTTAGAAGGCTCATTTTTAATTTCATATATAGTTTTATTTTTTAAGTGTAATGCTAAACCAAAATATATCGTGACACACTTAAAAAAAGCTTCAGTTTTTAAAAAAAAAAACAAAATATTTGGCTTATTTCATTGCTGAATGGTTAAACAACTCTATATATGGTTAAACAACTCTGTATATGTTTATATATATAAACAAATTTTTACTGAGACATGTTCAAACCATTTTCATGGCTATGAAATAAAACCATGTGCTTCAACAAATAACAAAATATTTTGATAAAGTATTTACAAAGTAATTACATATTACATGTATAAAAAGAAGAGATTGTCTAATGAAACTACATTAATATCTGTAAGTCATAAAATTTCTACTTTTAGTTTAAATCTTATTCAGCCAAAAATATGGTCAATTCATTGTGTTTCCATAATCCAAAAATATCTAATACCTTCACTGCTCTTCAATGGAATCTTTAAGAAAAATCAGCTACTCATTATTATAAGCTGACAAAAAGATACTTTTGGAAAAGTAGCTGTGAAAAACTATGTGACCTGAAAATTTGCACATGAACTTAAAACTTTCATACTTAAAACACATGAAATAAACAGGGTAACACCAAGCAAATGCATAAAATGAAATTCTACCTAGCAACAGCAACATACCGAGATGCCACCCTAACACAGGTATATACAGATATGTGTATCTATATACATAAATGATTGTTAAAATAAACACTCAAATTGAAGCTTGCCTGTCAGACTGTTCAAATCAAGAGTAACATCCCAGTAACTCCAGAATTTTCTCCTAAACTGGTTAAGACTGAAAAGAAACACATATAATTCCTAATTTTGCAATTATGTGTAATACTTCCCTTAATCATAAGACTATCACTTATTCTAAATTGGCTGGAAAGCCTTGCCCCTTGCATTTTGTCCTGTACGTACCTGTTCCTTATCAATTATGGTGTATCTTCAGCATTCGGAGAAAAGGAAAAAAAGGTTCAAAACTTTAGCTGAGTACAAAATCATTAAATCAATATACACAAGACTACTTGAAAAATACTCATTTCTAGAAGGTCAGAAAACTTGCTTTTTTTAAGCTGATGCATCTACACATAGAAAGCAACTTTAGTAAGTTCTTTTGCTACGCCATAATGATCTGCTCCAGAAACTCAAGGGTACCTAAAACAACGGACTACCTGTTCTAGCCATGCTTAGGAATGTGTCCAAATCATTTTTATTGATTTAACCTTTATAGGAATGCTACATATCCTCAGAGCAAAACATTTTGAATGTATTTATAATATGATACACTTTTGAGAAGCCATGAAAAAGAAAGCAAAAAACAAATCTAGATACCCCTCCACCCTTAGTTGTTCTGGGTTTATTTTTGTTTATTTTAAACACTACCAACTGACTAAATACTAAGTAATTCTATTTGGGAAAAATTACTTTGGCACCACTGTAAGGAGAAATGAAAATGTATTTTGAAAAAAAAAAGTGCATTTAAATAAATTCTAACTTAAGAAATAAAACGCCTAACTTGATAATGATGTCACACCTACAAATTTTAAAGGATTCTAAACACTCCTTTCATACTCTAGTTACACATTAATCTTGAAACCTACAAACATATCAAACTTAAACTTAGAGAATTTAGTCCTTATTGAATAAACTAGGCTGTACTTTAGTTTACATTCTGAGACCTTACAGAGAAAGTTCTGTGTAGCCTATCTCTCTAGCTTTCTGCAAGTGGTACTTTATAAATGGCTTCAGCAGCTAATGCTTGCATTAGTTATGCTTGCCAAATAATAATTCATAATATTATGCTTCCTCACATTATGGTTCATCATTAGTTAACTCGAACTTCACCTCTAAAGAAGTTATACTTTCACTGCAGACTGTTCCCTTAAAAAAGGCAAGAGCTGTTGAGCATTTCCAGATGTAGTCCTCAAAAAAAGAAAAATCACAGGCAAATCTCAGAGAATACTGAAATTATTAACAAAAGGGTAGTAAAACTGGAGTCGCTACTTATTACTTCAATTATCATCCATGAGTTTAAATTAAGAGCTGAATGTACTATATTTCAAATTAAGAAACTTATCATAGGTACAAGAGCATTGATTTCAGCTACCTGGCAATAGGTAAAATCACATATTTCAGTGTGAGACAAGATTCTACTGGAATTTCTGAAGGTATAACAATTACTGAACATACAAGAATAAAATCATACTGCTACTCTTTGAATAGGTAACTTATTTTTATCCTAGGTAATATAAACTTGGGTTTGGCGGTATTATTTTCATTTTGTCATCAATTTTTTAACAAAACATTCAAGCATACATAAGATTACGAACTAAAATCAAAATAAATTATATGCAGCCTACTTCTCTACAGCAGATCCAGGACTAGAGCAAGGCAAGTAAGGTACCTAAGGTGCAAAATCTGAAAGTGAGTGCCTCCTTAAATTTTGTACCCTAGGCACTCTGCACATTAGTATAAACCGTTTAATGAAACATATGCTAAGCAGGGTATTACGGAAAAAAAAAATGCTTAATATTAGAATTTTAAGAAACTAAAAGTAAATAAAAGTCAAATATTTAAGAGTGATCTGATATGTTAAAAAAAAAAAAGAACCCACTAGTAGTTAAATGTAAATGAACATTATAAAAATGCTCATTTTATATTCTGATCAGCAGGTAAGAGTTCTAATAGTTCGCAAATTTTCTTCAAAAGAGACTCGTACTTGCCATAAACTAAGTGACCTTATCACTTGACCATAAGGCTTAAAAAAAAAAAAAAAAGCATTTTGCGTTAAGTTCCATTAAAAAGTTCACAGGGTTATACAGTCCAATGGTGCGTAAACCTCGTTAATCAACAGAATCATCTGGGAAATGGGTCTGGAAGGGAGCTTTGGAAGTTTTTTAAAATAAAACTCAGGTAAATTAGGCAAGTTTGAGAATCATTAGATAGTCAACTTTCAATACACCCCAAACTAATCAAAAGATAAGTGTACAAAATAGATTTCCAAATTTTCTCCCTACTAAACATTTGTAAAGCTGATTTATAAAAAGTAAAAGATTAAATTTTTAGTTCCTTTCTTTCCTTTCCTTCTAGTAGAGATGTTAGTGAACGGTGATATGTTCGACAACTAATATTAATAAAGAAGCATGGACAATTCAATAAAACGAAGACAACCAAAAAATATTTATTTTCCATTAGGGTCAAATAGCTATTTTAAGTACATAAAGAATCTATTTTAAAAAAAAACTTAATAATTTAAACTTTAATTAGGCTCATGTTAACATATTGAAAAAATCAATATGCCTAAAACAGCCCCATGGTTTCAGATTTGAACTGCCGACCTGTTGGTTAGCAGCTGTAGCTCTTAACCACTAGGCCACCAGGGCTTCCTTATACAATACACCTTAACTAAATTGTACTTTGTATTTATGTTAGCTTTTCTTTGTTCTTTTTATTATACACAGAACAAAATGCGTTTGCCTACCAGGTTAATTTTCTGGAATGAACGACTGTTTGGTACTCACCTGTTTATATCTAGGGCCTAACACAGGCTTATACACCAGGATTTAACATGCAGCAGAAATTCAATAAATGCTCAATGAACATGCGATCAAATAAACTTGTTTTTACTTCTAAAGCTAATACAACATTTAGCACACAATTTTAAGTATGCTGTGCTTTTTAGCTGAAAATCTAAGAAAATCTAACATTTAAGTGTTTACTATGTCAGGCACTGTGCTAAACCTTTTATGAACATCTCCTTTAAGCCTCACAATCCCCTTATAAGAGATGCGTATTATAATTACTTACAGATGAGGAAACTGAGAATGAGATAATGAAACCTGCTTAAGATCACACAGTTTAAGAACTGGGATTCAAACCCAAGCCTTCTAACTCTTAGTAACTATCTCGCAGTGTTACATACGATTCTAGTGAAGACACTTTGTAGTCTTCTATTTCATCTGTAAAGGTGTTAGTTCTTAGAAACATAATTACTCTGAAGTTATTAAACTGACAAAACACAAAAAGGGAGAAAAATTTTTTGAGTCTCCGAATTATCCCAATACAAATTTTTAAGTGGTAACTCTTCACTGAGAGTCAAAGAAATTCCAATAAAATAAAATTTAAGAGTGTACCAAGAGTTAAGATTTCAGTCAGGTTTAACCAGAAAATAAAAGTTTCAAGGAACTAGATAATTCTTAATCAATCAATAATCTTATTCAATGTCCCTACTATACAGTATACTCTGTAAGTGATATAAAAATGCCTCATTTTAGGAGTTAAAAATTAAACTGTTCTGAACACAAAGAATCTATAATCTTCCCAATACATACAATTAAAACAATAGTGGTTACAAACATGGGCTTTGGTGTCAGTTAAGTCTGTAGTCAAATACTGGTTCCCATACTTAACTGGGAGCCCTGGTGGTGCAGTGGTGAAGAAGGCTGGCTGCTGACCAAAAGTTCAGCAGTTCAAATCCACCAACCACTCCTTGGAAACCCTGTGGGGCAGTTCTACTCTGTCCTACAGGCTCACTATGAGATTTTAAGGAGTAAATCTTTGACATGTACTATTCACCCCAATTTCCTCCACAACCATTTCTCCATTATTACTCAAAGCAAATTTCTTAGAGAAGCCACAAAAGAGCTCTAGCTGCCTTTTTTTCTTTTTCTGGAAAAGAGCAGGAATAAAGCTGAAAGATTATATTTCTCAGTCTATATGGATACACTGAAGAAAGGTGCCCTATCAGCAGCCACAGGTAACGCTAGGTAGATGACGAGACACTACCTGAGGAGCGAAGAACTGAGAGAGCTGTTCAAAGATCTACAAATGTCAACACACCTGTCCAAGTATTCTACACTCACATTTACTTTGATATGTAATGAGCAAGCCAGCATCTTTAAAAAATCTAAGCTAAAATAATCTATTAAAATTAAACAAATACACGTACAAGTATAAAATCATAGATACCTTCCCTTAGAATAGGAAACAATGTATAAATTTGCATGTCAATTTTAGTTGAAAAGATCTGGTGAAAAAGGATGAAATTGAATTTGTCTTGTTACCACAGGAAAACTATTTCAGAAGTAATGAGTACAATGGGGTGAGATAAGGAAAGCAGGGAAATGGGCAAAATCTACAAAAATCACTACCAAATAGGAGATAGTTAAGAGTCTTCAGTGGTTGTGATATAATTACAAGCTCTCTGATTCTGGTACCCTATCTGGCAATGGAGACAAGAATTTAGGAAAAAATGTGGTTAGAAATAATAGCTAATTGGGTAAGATAAATCACTGCCTTTAGTTTAAACTCCACCAAAGGTTCACACTTGTTTCATTAGAAGCCACATAAAAAGGTGGTGAGGGGAGAGAGAAAAAGGGTTATAGCTGCAGTCACAGCCATCAACCAATGAAGCAGAGAATAAATTTAAGAATCACATGGTGATTTGGTATTCATTAATCGGGTAGGAAAAAAAAACGAGCCTGGATATGAAAAACACAAACAAGTTGAAGAGATGTTACAAAGAAACCAGAAGAATTTGGCAGCAGCATTATTGGGAGAGACAAAAAATAGGGAAAATAAGATTGCAGCCTAGAAGGGAGTGATGATGTTGCCAATGGTTATGAGGAAAGTGGGGAAGGGTTTAAGTGGAAAGAGTTTTGTCTTTATCATTATTAAAGTTCAGTTTAGTAGGGAAAAAACTGGGTATCAAGTTATATAGAATGCAATCGCAATTTTTAAAATTATCTACGGGTGTGTATTTGTACAGGGAATTCTGATGGCATAGTGGTTAAGTGCTACGATTGCTAACCAAAAGGTCAGCAGTTCAAATTTACCAGCTGCTCCTTGGAAACTCTGTGGGGTAGTTCCACTCTGTCCTATAGGGTCACTAGGAGTCGGAATCAACTCAACGGCAAGGGGTTTCGTTTGGTTTTTTATGTGTACAGGAGGAACCCAAAATGGTAATAACAATTATGTTTAGATAGAATTAAAAAGATGTTTTTGTTTTTTATACTTTTATTTTTCAACTAAAAAAAATGAATATATATCACAATTTTTTTAAATATAGGTATCCTCTAATGTTTAAAAAGCTTATCTTTCCTGAACCCACACAACAAATTTGAGACAGGGAACAGTATTTCTTTTACGCTTGAGTAGTTCAGAAAAAGAACAAATTCCTCCCATTAGAAACTATTTTTAAGTGAGAAGATTATTTTCAAAAACACCACAGAGTCTCTCACATAGAGCTGGCAAGGGTTTTAATGTCCCTTAAGTTTAAGTACCATTTATACCAGCTATTATATAACCTCGAGCAAGTTACTTAAGCTCCCATATGTCTCAACTTCCGTATCTGTACAAATATCACCACCTACCTTGAAAGTATTCTGTAAAACTCAAACATAACACATGTAACATGCCTACACTAGGTCAGACAAAATTATTACAGTAATTAAGTATAATCAGCTTTCCAATCCTCGAATCATCATAAGCTCTAGACTGGACTACTCATAGTGTGGTCGACAGTCCAGCAGCATCAGCTTCACCTGGAAGTTTGTTAAAAATGCAGAATTCCAGACCCCATTCCAAACCTTCTGAATCAGCATCTACACTTTCACAAGGTCCCCAGGAAAAACAAAGTTTGAGAATACCTGCTCAAAATAACATCCTAAGAGGATATTCAACTTGTTTATATTATGCCAGCTCCCTGAAGTTGTCCACTTCATTTCTGTTCCAGAGTTCTTTCTGAGTGAAGAAAAGTTTCCTTAGAGTTAACACCTAATTCCTAATTCTGAGGGACTCTTGAGAGTAAGTTTAATCTAACTCTACTTCCAAAAGGCCAACTTTTCAAACCTGCAGGTACCTCTCATGGTCACCCTCAGTTTAACCACAAGAACTGAACAAGAAAGAGTCCTGTGGTTCATAACTCTCTCCTGTAAACAGTAAGTCTGTAATACTTTGAGACACTCTGTAAATTACTAAGCAGCACTACTGTATTAACTAGTTACTAGTGGTCTATATTTCTCCATGTTGTCAGTGATGCCTCGTCACAGTCCTGTCCAACGCCTTGTCAAAGTTTAAAAACACTATGTTGTCCCATATTTCTGAGACAGCTATCTAGTAGCCCTGACACAGCACAGGTTTTGCGAGGCTTAAAATCACTTAAATTAAAATCACTTTGTTCTTAGTACTCACCTTCTAGGTACTTACGAGTCATTCTTTCAATAACCCATTCTAGAATCTTAATCAGAGACCACAAGCTGACAGGTCTAGAGACTTTCATTTTGCAAAGATTCTTTGATATTGTATACTATTTGCTTACTGATAAAATATTTTACAATCACAGGTACCTATTCTTGACTTTTTTCCTATGACTACTGAAAGAATAAAACAGGAAACATGGAAGATAACTGCTATATATGAAAAACTGCCAGGCTAAACAGAGATTCTAAATTTCCTTATTTAGAAAAATAAAAGGTAATATGAAAGTACAGATGCCTGCTAGATTCGGTAGTATATTAAAACCATTACAGAGCTCTTAGAAGTTTCTCTCTTTTGCAGGAATTTCTTATGCTGCTTTAAGCAGAACTTTCTTTTATTTCCTATACAGTCAGGAACTGCCTCATTTACTTTATATAAAATTTCCCTTACCCCTTATCTATGTAGTTATTCTTGCTCGCACCCTTAAAACGGACTTGCCTTAACTGTCCATTTAAGTACTGATTTATTCTTTTCATTCTTCTATCTGAACCTTCTTTTCATTCAAGTCCATAAGAGCACTGCCTTAGATAATAAGTTTCTTGTGGAGACCATCACCTAGAATAGTGTCATATTCAGTTAAGCACTTACGTGTTTTACAATAGGCACAATAATACCATAAATTTAGAGCTCATTAAAAATTAAGAATATAGAAAAGCATGCCAACTTTTTTGGCAAGGAAGTTGAATATAAACCAGCACTTCACCTCTGACAGAGAAGGCTAGAGAAAAAACCTGAATATGAAAGGAAAGTCTGCCTTAAAGACAAAAGGAATATACTTAGCAGATGGAGTAAGGAAGGACATTTCAGAAACCAAAACCAAATCCAATAAACAAAGACAGGAGCTAAGGCAAGGGAGACAGTAAAAATGCCTGAAGTATAAGACAGTATTTAACAGAATGGTTCAGTAGTTACAATATACTATTCTCTGAAGTCGGATTCTTATTCTTGAGTTGAGAAATGTCTGTTTAACCTAGTTGAATCAAAATCTAGCAAACTGATTTATGCAGCAAAAGAACTATAAAATGTTTCTATGGCCATTATCTATTTGCATGGGCCACCCAAATATCTAACAGGTAGTTCTACAAGGGAAAGAAACTTAAAAATAAAAAGTGTGATAGCCAGAAAATCAGAAAGTCCAAGTGAAATACCTCTAGTCACAGAACAAAGTCGCGATAAATTATTCCTCTTGATCTTTTTTAACTTAACTTCATTTAGTTATTTTTGAAATCTCTACACCCCCACATTCTTTCTGAAATGGTATGACTTAAATGACTAAACTGGAAGTTGAGAGAACAAGGATCTTATTACTGAGTTATCACAATACAAGGACATAAAACACTGAACTTTTCTGGACTTCAGTTTCATAACATATCAGTACTAAACCATTTAACAGTCTAAAGCTTTTTGTCAAATTCTTATGTTTCTGTTTTATCTATTCTATTCTAGATAAAAAAAAAAAAAAACCATTGCCATCAAGTCAATTCCGACTCATAGGGACCTACAGGACAGAGAAGAACTGTCCCACAGGGTTTCCAAGGAGCAGCTGGTGGATTCGAACTGCTGGCCTTTTGGTTAGTAGACATAGTTCGTAACCACTGTGCAACCAGGGCTCCAATTCTGGATAGACCATTATTTCCAATGATATTCCTGGTCCACCTAAGGCCACACACAACAGACATCATGGTAGAAGGCATTTTTTTCCCACTGACACCTTGTATGGCCTTTTCAACTCAAGTCCTCAGGAGCCACTACTAAACAATGGGGTTTGCAGACAAAATGAAAGGCTTTTAATATTCCATGTCTGAGGGTTTATATTTTCAGTATCAATGAACATCATTATTTTCCAAACACCTTTTAAAGGTTTCCTATTGCCTATGGAAAACTCCTTAGTGTGACATTTGAAGCTTGCCATTCTGATACAGATCAAGAATTTTATCTGTATTTCCTACAAACACATTTTTCTCCAAACCATTCAACCCATATGCCTCTAGGTTTGAGCACATTGCTTCCCTTACTTGCCATGTTCCCAACTTACCCTTACTCCAAAATTTCCGCAGTTCCAAATGCTGTCTTTGAAGGCAGAGCTGAAATTATTTTCACCCGCTTTCATCCTCCAAATTGAAAATCCTCTTACCTATCTCTACATTCTAGTAGTGGTATATCTGCATCTCTTTTCAGATATTTATCACCATCTACCACCTGCCATTCTCTGTCTCTGTGTATTGTGTGTGCATGTGTGTGTGTGTAAACATACATGGTTACACTAGACTGCTGACTCCTGTTTGTTTTTAAACTGCAAAATCCATTTTTCACATGAAATGCTAAAAGGCACATGAAAAGCACAATAAATGAAACAGATTTTTAAAGGAACCTCTCTAGCCAAAAGAGAGAAGGGTTGAGAAGTAGCTAGAATCTCATACCCTCTCGGGGGCAGCCCCTCGGGCATCTTCATAAAGCACAGACCTATAGCACACTCTATGAAGACTAGGAATGTACTTACTTTATCTCTCTCCTATGTAGGAAGGCAACACTGTATAAAATCAGATATTCCTGGGATCAAATTCTAGCTCTGCCACTTAGAAACTATGCCCTCTATGCAATTCTCTATGGAAAGCCTGAATCTCTCTGAACCTAACTCCTCATTTGTAAAATGGAAATGGTAAGGCTCATCTCATGTGATGACCACATGAGGTAAGACACACAAAACTCATACTGCATAGTAGTGATAGCATAGGCATAGAAGATTTACCATTTCCTCTCTCTTCCCCTTACTTTCTTCCCACATCTTCTGGCCAAATGCCTGCCATATAGGGAATTAAATAAACATTTCCTGAATAAATGAATGAATGAACACAAACAGCTGTCTAAAGAAAAAGTAAGATTCTTTTTTTTAAAGGATTTGATAACAGGCACAGGAATAAAAGACATGCTGCTGGAAACCCTGATGGTAAAGTGGTTAAGAGCTACAGCTAATAACCAAAAGGTCAGCAGTTCAAACCCACCAGGCGCTCCTTGGAAACCCTATGTGGCAGTTCTACTATGTCCTTTGGGGTCACTATGAGTCAGAATTGACTTGATGGCAACAGGTTTGATTTTTGGTAAAGAAATACTATATGGGGAAAAAAGGGAAAATACTTAAAAATAACTTCCTATGGCTGAAAGGGAAGAAACGCAGTTTTTTATATAACTAAAATTTAGAGACATTTTCAATAAAAATATCTCATAAATAAGTGCATAAGTGCATGTTTACTAGCTGAGAGAGGAAAAAAAAGCTAAGACTAAATAACTATTCACATGCATTATATTAAGGCATATGAGCTAACAATATAATATCTGGCTACTAACTAAACTCAGTTCATATTGAACAGCTTAGAAATAAGAATTATAGTAAATTAAACTACTGTGAACAATTACCATGTTCTTTTAAAATGAATTTAACTTTACTGATTTAGGTATGACTTATGGAACAGGGTTCTGATTTTCTTTCTCAGATGTGTTTCCTTGTTTCTCAAGTTACAAATGTAAAGTTCTGCAATTGTATTTAAAAGCTTTTGGTGGCACAAGTTCGCAAAAGAAATACCTCAACACAAATCATTATGGCACATAATGAACCCAAAAGGAATGGGCATATATCATTTAAAGCACGATGTTAACTTTGATAAAAACGAAAGTGGACCCCTAATATTTCTTTAAATTGGTTAATATACATAAAACGCAGCAAGGTTTACATTCTATATACTTTAACACACTTGATCCTCTTGAAGTCTGTCTACAAAAGCAAAAAAGAGTATGTACAAAGTACCGAATGAATCAAACTGAATGCCATCGAGTCAATCCTGACTCACGGTGACCCCACGTGTGTCAGAGTAGAACTGTGCTCCACAGGGTTTTCAATAGTTGATACTTCAGAAGTAGATCACCAGGCCTTTCTTCTGCAGTGTCTCTGGGTAGACTTGAACCTCCAACCTTTGAGTTAGCAGCTGAGTGCGTTAACATTTATACCACTCAGTGAATCCTACGCACACCGTAGAGGAAAAAAAAATTCAAATGAAAGACACATAATCCTGCAGGATTATCCTTTCAAACAGAGGGCAAAATCCAAGTGGTTTATTTTTCTGGATTTAAAAAACAAAAATTTTAAAACTTCATATGATGATGAAAATCAATAAAATAAAAGTTAACAGCATAAAAAAGTTAGTGACACTATTAGCACAATATATTTTGAAGTAATGGTAAGCTGCAAATCAAGATTAGGTCTTATTCTTTGAAATTATTTATAGTCCTTCAAATGAGAAAAACAGAACAGAAATTAGATTATAAATATCTCTTATAAAAACTTCATTCTATCAGAGCAACAAGGTTAAAGAACGATTTACCAAATTTGACTCCTAAAGGTGACTCTAACAGAATGCTTTTCATCTCACTTCATGGAAAATATGAAACCTCTTCCTTTTCACTACACCTATATGAAAGCTAAAGTCAGTATGTTATGAAAGGATGCTATTAAAAATGATTAGTATTCCAAGAACAGATGTACATTTCATCAGAACATTGTGTATCTATTTATCAGTAAATAATTTTCTATACACAGTATGATGACAAGTTTAGAAAAAGAAGTGCCTAAATACTGAAACATGATAAGTCAATAAAATGTTAATACGGTTATCTCTGAGTCATGACACTGCATCCTTCTTTTGATCTAGAAATTTCAGAATCTCTCAAATAAACATGTATTACTTTTACACTCCAACCAACCAGTTGCCCTGTGTCAATTCCACCTCTTGGCAACCCCACATACATCAGAGTAGAACTGTGCTCCATAGGGTTTTCAATGGCTAGGACCTTACAGAAGTCGACTGCCAGGCCTTTCTTCTGAAGCACCTTAGGTGGATTCAAACCTCTAACCTTTCGGTTAGTAGCTAAGTGCTTAACCGTTTGTACCACCGAGAGACTCCAGTTTTACAATCATAAAAAGTTATTTTAAAGTTATATAAACAAACATAAACGTGTGTTTGAGAGCGTGTGTGTGTCTCCCTGACTGGCTTTCTTATGAATAACGTATAGCTGTCACACAGAAATGAGAAAAAAACAAAGTAGAAAGATAACTTATATTATTTAAGAATAATTAAGAAAATATTCTCAAATCTCCCTAATGTAACACAGTTGTTAAAGGCTTGGCTCTCGAGTCAGAAAGATGGGATGAAATCCCAGTTCTACCACTTAATAGCTGGGTTAAGTTTGGGAAAGTTATTTAATTTCTCTAACCCTCAGTTACTTCATCTAAAAATTTGCAAATAATATTATCCAACTAACAGTGCTGTTAAATTAAATAATATGCATAAAGACATTAGTGCACAGTCCATATTTACTGATGCTGGTATATGTCCTCTTCTCACAACTCTGTGTGGCTAAAATAATATTCTTCAGGTTTCAGCTTAATGAACTCCCTTGGAGAGGCTTTCCCTAAACTAAGTTCCCTTGCTACAATATTTTATAGTACCCCACATATTTCGCTTCATAGTCCCTATCACAATTTATAATTTTTATCTTTTTAAGTGTATATACAGTGCATGGAACATCAGCAAGTAAAGTATGAATGAATGGATTTATGAATAGAAAGAGTTTTATAATTTTTCCTTATTATTAAATTTTGTCTCTGTATAATCACTGGGGTCCTGATTATAAATGTTATACCCTATAATTATGAACAGGGTATCCAAATACGAATTTAGCACTTTTGGAGACAAGTATACTAAGAGGAAAAAAAAAAAAAAAAGGGCGCATCACAAGTACTTGAATTTAGTTCTACATATTTAAAGTCACAATGATGGAATCACAGTAACTCTACATTTTTTTCCCTTAATAGTCTATTAATCGGCCTACGAAAATAAGGATTAAGAAAAATGTTAAGTTTCTTGCTTGCCTTTTAGTTTACCTGATGAGTTTTCTTTAAATCATTATCTGCTACAACTGTGATTAATTTAAATTTGATGTTTATTGATACAGAACTCTGGTGGTGCAGTGGTTAAGCATTTGGCTGCTAACCAAAAGCTCAGCAAGTTAGAATCCACCAGCTGCTCCTTGGAAACCCTATGGGGCAGGTCTACTCTGCCCTATAGGGTCGCTATGAGTCAGGTTTGGTTTACTGATACATCTAGTAGACAGTGCCAGGTAATATTATAGCACTAATTCACCAAGTGTGATCTCTGGACCAACAGCATCCTCACCTGGGAAATAATTAGAGCTATAAATTGCTGTGACCAGCCCAGATTTAGTGAATCAGAAAGCCTGAGGATAAGACCCAGCAATGTTTTAGCAAGGCCTTCAGGTGGTAGATTCTAATGCACACAAAGTTTGAAATCTACTGCATTAGAGGGTTTGTTCTTTTAAGTCATAGGTTTCATTGGTTCTCATCAATTTAATCTGTCTTTACATCTCATTAAAATACTAATATTTCAGCATTATCCAGCGGCACAGTAGTTAAGAACAACAGCTACTAACAAAAAGGCTGGCAGTTCAAATTCACCAGTTGCTTCTTGAAAACCCTATGGGGTAGATGTACTCAGCTCGATAGGGTCACTATGAGTCAGAATCAACTTGATGGCAATGGGTTTATCGGGTTACCTCTAAGGTACTTTAGTGATGACATCTGTCAGTAATGTAAGAAAGGTGACCAAAGAATGACTGCTTGATACACTGTTTCATCCACACATGCTGCATAATCGGTTCATGTGGTCACTGTTCTTTTTGGGGGCAGGGGGATATCAACTCCTTCTAAATAAAAAAATCTTGCTTTATAAACACTAATTGTTGGTGGTTGCACAACATGATTAATGTAATTGGTGTCACTAAGCTGTACACATGAAAAATGGTGAATTGGCAAATGTGTTACATATATTTTTACGGCAATAAAAAAGAGAACACAAATTTCAAGTAAAACTGGAAGGTGACTCAAAACCACAATTACTCTGTTTTCAAAAGATGTTGTAAGTCAAAGGTAAAAAATATAATCTGAGTCAAAAATTTAACTAAAAGTACTACCCCTACATGTAAACATGCATACTAGTAAGTCAAAGGTTTCTAGCACATGAGACCACAAACTGCAAAAGCAGTTTACTACCAAGAAAAAAAAAAGTTAAAAGTAAATAGAACACTATAATACAGTAAGACAAAGACTTTTTTCTAATACCACAGTACACAGAAAAGCAACTAACCAGGCTGGATAGGTCAGGAAAGGCTTCCTGGAGGATGGGCTGTTCAAGCTAACTCTTCTATTTCCTGTTAACATCCTCTAGTCCTCCAGCTCTCTTAATTACTACTCTACCAAATTTTATACTTCACTGAGATCTCCAATTCCTTCTGCCACCCCTCATTTGATCAATTCCTTCGAACTCTTCTCTCCCACCCCTTCCCACCAGCCTAGACTCAGTAGACAGAGCTTCCAACATCTCAAACTTCAATATCCTTCTGACACATCTGCCCTTCAAATACCTAGATCAATCCAAATATCCTTCTTTTCCAGCTCTATGCCCCAGCAGCTACGCACTGCTACAGAAAATTGTACAAATGCTGACTAGCCTGAGATGAGCCCTTGACAGCACTGGGCAATACTAAGCATATGCCTAATTAGCTTTCTCTCTCTGACTCCACAGTTGCCACTACAAACCTTCACCACTCTCCTCAAGCTTCCGTATCCCACGTCCCTGCCACCCCAGCCAGTGGCCTTGCCTACTTCTTCAAAATGTTAAAAATGGTAATTAGGCATAACTGAAAATAAATATTACATCAGACCTTTTTGATGGATAAAAAAAAATATCTTGTGTACTGAATTAACCCAGCCAGCAACCAAATTAAAATCTATAACACTGTCTCGTTAAGAGAAAGAATCATCCCCAAAGGGCTTAGAAATAAGTTTTCCCCTACTACCTGACAATTTCAGAACTGAAAACTAGGCACTATACTCTCAAAACTGATTATCATTCAGTTTACACACCAAAGATCAGGTGAGTTTCTCAGAAGAGAAAGTTGTGTCAGGTGTTCCCAGCTTAGGCACTCTTAGATTTGAGTCTTTAGGAGACTAGAAGCAGCATTCAAGGCGGGGAGGTGAAACACTGCCAGAGTCTGACACGACAGCCAACAAAATGAGCAGCTGCCAAGGAGGGAGAAAAGATGAGAATCATACAAATAAGGACATAAATTCAAACAGCACAGCAAAGTAGGATCACTAATCACAGACACAAACCATATGCCTCAGTGGTGCCTAAGGACACCACTATAGTACAGGTGGAGTGCAACATTTCATAGTTACACCAAAGCTTCAAAAAGGCTAAACTGTACCTGGTATTCTGTTCGTAAGTAGTCATACATGGAAATAACCTACTACAGAAACATCTTCAATAAAATGGTCAGAAAAAGACTCGTCTGATCACTTTACAAGATGAGTTTCATTTATTCATAAAATGAAGACTGGATTAAATATATTTATTCTTTATAAATTATATTGCACATAAACCAAAACCGAACCAAACCCGCTGCCGTGGAGCCTACTCCAACTCAGAGCGAGCCTACAGGACAGAGCAGAACTGCCCCATAGAGTTTCCAAGGAGCAGCTGGTGGATTCAAACAGCTGACATTTTGGTTAGCAGCTGCACCCTTCACCACAATACCACCAGGGCTCCATATTGCACATACACCATGTATATAATTCAATTAGAATAAAATTTTATGTATCTATAAAACAAATTAAGCTACTCTTTTGTTTCTGGCCATCGTTGCCCACCTTTTCTAAAATTGAGGGGACAGTCTGGCTGGTTTTTACATACTGCCAGCACAGCACAATTCTACATTCAAGCAAGAAAAACAAATATTAAAGAAAACTGAGAAGTTCTTCAGAGTCTCTAATCATACACTAGCCAACCAACCCACTCATTAGTCAGTTGTTTTTGGTATTTCTACCCAGTGTTGTTTCAAATAAACTTTCTAAATGTAAAATTACTTCATTAATCAACTTTAAAAGTAAAATGAATTGCACAGACCAATGTTTGAAATCTGAGTATACAGTAAAAAGCATAAAAAGGAAAGAAAAATGAAACTGCTTAAAATTTGCACTTAGAATTTGTTTTGGAACGTGATAAAATGATTCCTAAAAATTCATCTGGAAGAATAAAAATAGGAAAAGAGTCAACAAATATTTTAAAAAGAAGAGTTAGGAGGATGGGCATGAACTATAATACCAAATATTAAAACATATTAAGAAGCTACAAGAACTAAAATAACTCAGCATTGGCAAAAGAATAGACAATTCAATGGAACAAAGCAAGGAAAAATAATTTATTATCTGATAAAGGTAGCATTCTAATTCCGAGGGGAAAGGAAGGCTTACTTAATTTTTCGTGGTGAAACCACTGGCAAACCACTCTGAAATAAAACTGCTTTAACTTAAATTGTTTAACAGTCCCTCTCACCATATAACAAAATAACGGATTAAAAAATATTTAACTGCAGAAGCTAAAAGCCTAAAATAGAATAAAGATAAGACAACATAATATAGTACCTGAAGATTGGACTTTCTGTCAAAAATGAAAGGTATAAAGATAATGCTGTACAAGTATATTTACCGAAATGGTAAAGGCTTAATACATATTAAGTGAAAACCAATTTACACAACAGTAATTATGAGCTACTGATACATTTTTAAAATTTTCTTATATGCATTGGAAAAGATCTGGAACGAAATACCAAAGCATTAAAAGCAGTAACTTAATTCGGTGACTTTAAAGTGTTCTTTACAATTTTCCTGTATTGGCTGAGGTTTTTGTTTTTTCAGAAAATAACATGAACTGCTTCTGTAATAAGAAAATATAGGAGGCACTTCATTGTGAATAAAATGTTGATATAACAATTCCCTTACTTGTTACATTTCCAGGTTGTTGTTTTTGTTTTTTGTGTTACTGGGGATGAAGGAGAGTTATTTTATTTGGTTCTTACATATAAAACCCACCCATACAGAACTGAGCCAAGATCTTCTGGCTCCCAATCCTTTCACTTTATCATGCTAATTAATCAAGCACTTACTTATGGCAATATTGTTCTTTACATCAATTTGCCCTTTAAAATGCTGTTTACATTTTATTATAAACTCTGGATAAGTTTTACTATATATAAAAAACAAACATTGTCCCTGTTCACATGCTTCTAAAGGACTGGAGTATACGAGGACACTGTTAAACTCAAATTATAGACTGGAAGAGGCAGGATGAAAAATGCTACCACTGCTTAACTTAGAAGTGGATTGTACTCCAAGTTTGGCAGTTTGTAAAGTAATTCCACACAGAAAGAATGTTATATTTGTTGAATAACAAATACTGATTTCCAAGCCTGCCCATAAAATTTAACTTAACCCATAAAATGACAGAGAAATATTACTAGTATATTGTTATTCCTTTTAAATGCACATGACCAGTCAGTGTAATACAAGAGTAGGGAGAAAGCCACAAAAAGCTAATAATCAGGACTTTAACAGCAATGGCAAAACTAGTTATAATGTGATTGTTTTAAGATAGAGCAATCTATGAAAAAATGTTTGTGGCAACTAGAAAATCTTCTAAAGACTACAGTAGCCTTTTTTTAAAACAGGTACATGGTGTTTTGCTTAACAAAATGTCTATGTCCAAAAAAGATTAATATGTAAAAAATGGTACAAACATTCATGCCAACATATATAGTGTGTGCAGTATAATACATTAAAAATATACACACTTATATACGGTAGCACATATATATCATATATTAAATATATTAGACTACTTTAACTCCCATTTTCAATGGATGTAATGTAAAAGCACTATCAGTCTCACATCTAGAGAGAATCAAAACTGTGCCTCATTCAAGTATATAAGACCAGATGGGCAGCACCTGCCCTAAAGCAAAGACAAGAAGGCAAGAAGGGATAGGACAGCTGGACAAATGGACACTGGGAACCTGAAGTGGAAAGAAAAAGGGAGAGAGTGCTGACACAATGCGAGGACTTTAACCAATGTCACAAAACAATTTGTGGATAAATTTTTGAATGAGAAACTAATTTGGGCTATAAACTTTCACCTAAAGCAGATTAAAAAAAAAAAAACTGCCTCAGCAAACTTAAAAAACTGTCATGGGCCTTGAGAATCAACGAACAGTTAAAACCAAAGAGATTGATTCGTCTATATTAAGAATTTACTGTTCTTTTTCAAATTACACCTTCTTAATTTGGGGAGCTGTTTGCACTCTACATGAAAAGAATTTTATTGTATGGAGCCATCAACACATAATCATAGATATCAGACTTTAATTTCCTACCCAAAATCACTAAGCATTTTCTGAAATATTTTCAGTATCGAAGAATCCATTTCAATCCTGTACCTTTTATAAAGATTTTGAACTTGCTACACATAAAACCAGAAAACTCGAAATCTCCACATAATAAAAAGAGAATAATAAATTGACAAAATATTACAGAACATATTGCTAACTTTATAGCTAACAGAAATTCTGCAAATCTAGCTACATAAAAATGAGAACCCAAAACTCACAATAATATTACATATTCAATTATACATGCTGCATGGTAATCAAGTACAATACGATATATTCAGAGCTATAGCCAGGATTTTTAGAAAGACCAAGTGTAAATGTATTATGTATATTCACAAAACAACATTTCTAAGAAACTGAACACACGTTAATATTATGCATAACCCAGAAAAACCCAGAACCCAGTGCTGTCGAGTCGATTCCGACTCATAGCAACCCTATAGGTCAGAGTAGAACTGCCCCAGAGTTTCCAAGGAGCGCCTGATGGATTCGAACTGCCGACCCTTTGGTTAGCAGCCATAGCACTTAACCATCACGCCACCAGGGTTTCCATATTATGCATACTTTTATAAGATGGAGGAGTCCCTGGGTGGCACAAACAGTGAACATGAATATAATATTAAACCTACCAATTTACATTTTCTACAACATGGTAGCCACTTACTACCAGTGGTCACTTAAATTTAAATTAAATTTAAAATTCAGTTCCTCAGTTGCTTAGCTCATTTCCCACCATCAAGAGCTACATGTAGCTAGTGGCTATCATACTGGACAGCAGGAAACAGAAATTTCCATTACAGTAGAAAGCTCTACTAGACAGCATGCTGTAATATAGACAAATCATTTTTTCTCTACGAATTTCTTCACATAAAATTACCATCATTTCCCTCTGCACCTGAAGCACTTTTTAGAAGCTTCCTAATCTATGTTGACGATAATAATTATTTTTAAAAAGAGGATAGTTAACGTGAAAGTGCTTACCACTAGCAAGGAACTATGCTATGTGCTTTAATTCAGTATCTCATTTATTGCATATTAACCCTGTGAGGTAAAGCCCACAATCCCTTATCTAAAACCTGTTATTTCAGAATTTAAAAGTTTTCACATTTTAGAAAGTTAATCCTACACATAAAGCACACGCTACAAGGATAAATGAAGATTGTAAGCAGCCACATCAATTAGAGCCAACTTCTGCCAGCAGATTAGTTCAGAACAGGTATGTCCATCTTTTAGTATAAAAAAAAAATTCATAATTACACTGCAATTTTAGAATGAAAGATCTGTGAATTTTTACCTGTTTTTCCTCATATAACTAAGATTTTTGTCACAGAATTACTCAAATGACTCCACCTCCCTGAATTTCAAGAATTCATTTTTAAAAGTGACCAAGATGTTTTTCTCCCTAGTAATTACATATTTTATCCCCAGAATGGAAGTCTTATTTTCTTTTCAAGAGAAAATTAATAGTGATATTGAAGTACAAATTCAAAATTGTATCTTGCCCATTTTTCTAATGCAGGCAATAAATTCAGTTGAATCTACCAACTTACAACATTTATTTCATTTCTGAAAGAAGTATAATTAACTTCTAGTCACATCAAAAAAAAAAAAAATGTCAATTCAGACTCATAGCAACCCTACAGGACAGGGCGGAACTGCCCCATAGGGTTTCCAAGGCTTTACAGAAGCAGGCTGCCACATCTTTCTGCCACAGAGCAGCTGGTGCATTTAAACTGCTGAGCTTTCAGCTAGCAGCCAATGGCTTAACCACTGCGTCACCAGGGCTCCTAATATTCTCAATCTGCTTTTACATATAGTCTCACTTCTAGGAACAATGCCCAGTTTCACATCACAATTTGAAAATTTTCATTATTATAAAAAACTGGAGTATATCTTAAACTATCCCAAACAGGTGCATTTCACAAAAAGTAGAAGGATAAGTTTATCCACATATTTTTGCGTACTTTAAATATCAGAAATTAAAATCAAGTATTTAATAATGATAACATACAAAATTAGGATAGATTAAATATTCAACCACAATATGGCCAAGTTTATATACTTGTAATATAAGTTTTATATCACAAATATGGGTTCAATAAGGAGTATATGATTTCTGTGAAAACTATATATACTTTGTCTTGATTACTGATTTGCCCTTGCTTAAAAAGATTTGGTGGTTAGATTTAAGAAACTGAAATAAATGCTATGACAATATTAATGTCAACTTAATGACAACTTACTCTAATACTTCTAATAAACATTAGACCCCATTACTAATAACTGTTATTAACAGAATGATTATTTTGGCTTTTACATTATAACTTCATTACAGCACACTAGTCACATAGTAAAAGTTAATTTATAAAAATTTATAATTTTTCTAAATCAAAATAAAAATTTTATTGACTGAAATGTACTTTAGCATAATTGTCAAGAGCACGGACTCTGTAACAAGACGTCCTGGTTTAAATCCAGGTTTTGCCACTGACTAGGTAATTTTTGGTGAGTTACTTAATGTTTGTGTGTCGATCTCCTTGTCTTTTATCACCTGTCAACTTTTGCAGCACTCATGATTGCTACACGATTCAGTGAATTATTTTCAGTGCTAATGTTTGTTGTTGTTAGGTGCCATCAAGCTGATTTCAACCCACAGTGACCCCATGTGACAGAGCAGAACTGCCCCATAGGATTTTGTAGGCTGTAATCTTTACAGAAGGAGCCCTGGTGGAACATGGATTAAGTGCTCGGCTGCTAACCAAAAGGTCGGTGGTTTGAACCCACAAGCTGTTCCACAGGAGTCCATAAAAATTACAAGCTTTGGAAAACCCTATGGGGCAGTTCTACTCTGCCCTATAGAGCCAATATGAGTCAAAATCAACTTGACAGCAACGGGTTTTTCGGTTTTTAATCTTTACAGGTACAGAACCACTAGGTAGTTTCAAATCATCAACCTTTAGATTAGCAGCTGAGCTCTTAACTGTTGAGCCCTCAGGGCTCCTAATCTCCTCATCTGTAAAAGGGACTAACAGTACCTAAACTACCTCATAGGGTTGTTGTGAGGATTAAATGAAATGATGTGGAAGTACTCCACAGAGTGCCTGGCACACGGTACGTTCTATATAAGCATTTGCTATTATCACTGACATTATTAAAGCACCTTAAAAATTGTAACGCATCTATATTAGCACTTTTTACTTTTAGGAATTTCTCTTTTCCCCATTTTCCTGAATAACTTAAATGCACTAGGGAAATACCTGAAGAAACCTTGTCACTTTAATAACCATCTACTAATAATATATTAGGTCTCTTTAAAGACAGATTAAGGTGAGAATAAAGCCAGGAACATAGTCTTTCATAGCTTATAACTCCATAATACTAAATAAATAAATAAATAAATAAATGACAGTTAATGATACCATTTTACATACGCAACAATGCCCTAGTCTAGTGCAGCAAGGATCAAATATATTTTGATTCTAATCATATAACTGAAATACCTGCACTGTGGATTGAATACAATTTCACTTTCCAATTTACAACTGCTTGCATTTAATAACTTAAAACTGAAAACCCTCTGGACCCTTCTAGTACATATTATTCAAAGAGCTGTAATAAAGAACATAAAGCAAATTTACTCAGTTATATGACACCTGCTATCATCCCTAACCCACTATCAATTGTTTAACTACCAATCCTTTAGTTTAAAATCTGTAGAAGCATTTCCTAACGCTTCACTTGTGGTATTTACCACCCAAATTTAAAATACAGTAAGTTCCTCAAGGTCAGGATCTAATAGAAGAACAGACTAGCTGCCAGTTCTGTTATTTAACAGCAGATCACGACCATTTCCTTGTGCTTGACAACTAGATACTTTCCAGTGAAAACACTCCCTGGAAATGACACTACAATATTGTTACTGATTTACAGAGTAGGGAGCCAAAAACTAGCAGCTCATTAGCTGTGAATGGGTGTGGAAGGCTAGTAGCAGTAGAGGACTGAAATGCAGCCACACAAACAGGCCTGGAACTCTGTAACAGCATCAGTAAAACAGGGATTCACGGAATGAAATTCCTGTCACACACACACAGAGACTTAGGTCTGCACTTTCTCTTTTGAAATAAGCACATATGCAAGGTTCCAATGCATGTTATTTTAACTTTATACAATCAAAACCTGCCAAATTTTATACAAATAGAAAATACTGACAAATTTAAAAGGGATTCCCCCAATTCTGGCCCTATTTCTCTGTTCTATGAAGCAATTCATAAGGAGAAAAATACCTTCAGACTATAAATGATGAATGTAACTATTAGGAGCGGCCTCTCTATGAGGTCTGAAATAGAAGGAAAATGTATATTTCTTCCAGAGTTGTAGCCAAAAACAACTTCTGCGTTCTGAATCCAGCTTAGGCACATCGGTTGAAAAGATGTTTGCAAAAGTATTTAATAAGAAAGTGCTGAATTTAGCTTTTATTTTTTCTCAGTTTTCCTACATGGCCTGCAGTCCCTCAAATTCACTAAATAGAACCCCTCCTAAGTATAAATGACAAAAGGAAAGACCATTCTACATCTTTCTTCTTACAGAGAGCTATTTCTACAGATCAGAAGTCATCAAGCTTTGTCTGTAAAGGGCCAGAGAGTAAACATTTGGGCCATACAGTCTCTCTCACAAATACTCAGCTCTGCCGTGTAGCATGAACACAGCCATATGCAATAGGTAAATGACTAAGCATGGCTGTGGTCCAATAAAATGCTATTTAAAAATCTGGCAGTGAGCCAATGGGCCCATGGCCATAGTTTGCTGACCCCTGCTATAGATCACCTGTTTGTTACCTACTTACAAATATATTGTTTTAAAAATACCACAAAATTTGAAATATGATGCCTGGGATTTGCTTTGAAATACTTCATATAAAAGAAAAGTAGATCATGAGGAGGAAGGTTAAATACGGTTATCGTTAGAGCTGGATAATGGATACTTGGAGTTCATTCTACTATTCTCTTTAACTCCGTGAGTTTGAAAAATGTCCAAATTAAAAATGTGGGAATCTATGACCTAAATGTTTTCATTGTTGTTTAAAGTATCTTCACCAAGCAACTATTGGGTATATGCTCAGTTTACCTTTGAAACACAGTCATCACACACTGGCTATCAATATACACAGGCATCACATATACAATTTTTTTATCCATACATATACTATATACAATATTCAATACTATATACTACATATAAAAAAAAATAGCTATCAATATACACCCTTAAGAGGAAAACACCTAAGCTTTCAACAAAAACATTCTTTTAAGCTGCCTGATAAGTCATGAATAATGTATCCAGAGGAAAAGAGGAGCTCTAATGTGTTGGCCCCCTTCTGCAGATAATTGTCTCCTGAACAAATAATAAAGGAAAACTAGCGTACACCAGCAGAGAGCAGTTCTAATAAATATGCTACCTTCCATCGACTCAAGATATGCAATTGCACTCAATGCAAGAAGACAGAAATCACGCAGATAGGTCCGCAGAGAAGAAACCTTACTAATACTGTACAATTTCTCAAAGCCTGAGTTAATGTGTCTTCATAGGTTCTAAATGCTTTCCTGGCCCCTGAAACATAGCGACTTTAAATATTATCAAAAATAAAAATAAAGTAGGCTCACAGGATTATGACATTTGAGAAAAACTGAGAGCTCCTCTATGAAAACATTTCAACTAGCCAACCATATAATCGATCTCAAAATTTTCAAAAACTAAAATAGTAATAACCTATCCAGTCTTGGGCAGATATTACAGCAAAAATGTTTATGTGATTAGTCATTCTACCTTTTATAAAAATGAACCAATATTCACTTTCATCAAAATATATACCACCACAACATTTTTATCCAATTTTGCTTCTTCTGGATAGGGCTATTTAAGATGTTATCAGAGACTATTTCAAATTATTTCCAAATTAGTTTTATAAATTGTTATTTCTATAGTCTGTATTCAACAAGAATAAATTTAAAATAAAAATAAATGAGATGCAGAAAACATACTTACATCATACTCTGTAATTCAACTGCAAAGCTTACAGACTTCCCTGCGTTTCTTCCGCTACTCGAAGTAGCAGTGGACATTGGGCTGGCCACAGTATTATTCATCTAAACAAAAAACAGAAATAAAGCTTACAAAATGTATTTTAATTACAAATAAACACATGAAAAAAACAACAATGATTACAAACTCCTTCAAAAAGTATAGAAAAATTTAACTTTCTGATTGTTTTATATAAAACTGATTTATTTATACTTAGTGCTCTCTATTACAATGAGATTTTAATAGAGAAAAATGAAATGATTGTGAGGATGATGTAGGACCCGGCAGTGTTTCATTCTGTTGTACACGGGGTTGCTGTGAGTCAGAACCAACTTGACAGCACCTATCAACAACAACGTTAAAATGAACCAGTAAGGTGGAAAAAAACTGCTTAGTCAATTAGGGCACCACTCACTCACTTTAGTGATAAACATTTCAGTACCTATTTTGCAATAAGTAATAGAAGAAAAATACTCATTAAAATATTTTAATAGAGCTTTGATGTCCAAAATATGTTCTAGGGAGTCTTAAGGTTCACTGGAGATACCTGAGGGAGGTCCCACTGGCCCCCAAGCATGCATGTCCCCAATTTCATCAAGAACAACTCCGATTTTTCTCTTCTATAATGGTGTTCCAAGTAAGATTCCAATTAAAGAAAGAGTTCCACCACTGTAAAATGCAAAATTGGAAAACTATAGGATAACCTAATTCCCATTTTAACCGAAGCATAAAATGCAAATAAAAATAGAAAAAAAAGTCAACCACTGGGTCAAAAGTAAGCACTGTGATGTTTCATAATCTTAAGGATTTAAGAAACTCCATTTAAAATGTGACATTTCCCAATAAAATTAAACTGATGCATAATGGAAAAACAAGATGTCAGTTCTGCTGTACACCATTTTACTTAATGCACGTGGCAGTCCCATAAACAACTATTACATACTAAGTGTCCAATAAATGTTATTTTACGTTTATATAAATGTTGCAAAACCATAGCTCTCCTTAAAACAAAGATACTTTGAAATTCTAAAGAAGAATGTAATTTAGAACTAGCATATGATAAAATAAAGCTGTACTGAGAACTTTTAAGGAAGCACAAAAAACTAAAAAGGCAGGTTCTGGGATCAGACTGCCTGGTAGTCAGTAGCTCTGCAAGTTACTTAACTTCCATGCCTAAGTTTCCTAATCTATAAAATAGGAATGATAATCTCTCTTTCTTGGGGTTGTTAACAGGATTAAATGAATTAATACACAAAGTTTTCAGAATAGTACTTGGGATGCAGTATATACCTAATTATGTTAGCTATTATTACAAACAGAAAGATGTTAAGAATTCTCCCTTTTTAATCTGCTAAAAAACTTTTATATGAGAAATTTAGATTCATTATATTTCACAATCACATAAGTTTAAGTAACTAGAATATTTTCACTAAAAGATATCAAAGCAATTCAACATTAGGTAGCTTCCTTTTAGGTTCAATTTTCACTATTAACATCCTACTGCTACTAGTCATCAAAAAACACACACACACACACACACAAAAAGTTTTTTTGTGTGTGTTTTTTTGCTACTACTCATCCTAGCTTAAAGTCTCCATCATTATCTTTGATTCCTTCTCTTGCACTCTACAATTTAAGAGGCCAAGTATATTCTACTTTATGTTCTCACATCCTTCCCCTCTCGTTCTACTGCTATGGCCCACACTCTCTTCTTACCTCAGTTCATTCTACATATTGCTGCCAATTTTATCTTCCTAATGCATCCCTCTAATCTGACTACTGAATGGAGGCCAAACAAATACAGGGGACCTCAACCAAAATCACTCACCAAGGGCTTAGATGGAAGGGCTGGGACCCATAAAAGAAGGCTGAAAAAGAGCTACCACGGACCACTGCCTGAATGTAGACCTTACATACAGCTTTTGAGAAGGCAGCAGGACAAAGATCTAAAACAAGTAGCAGACTACCTGTGTGACTGCAATATCCCTCCAGGATAAGAGCAACTAGGTGCCCACCTAAGCCCTGGTTCTGCTCTGAGGAGCCTAATGGCCAGGCCGAAGCCATTAGACAGAGAGTGCATGCACAAAGAAAGAAAAGAAAAAGTCCCACTCAAATTGAGCTTCAAAACCAAAATTCAAAAACACATAAAGAACCTAATGCTAAGATTCCATAGAAGAATCCTGATCAAGAAAGGGGACACACAGAACACAATTTCAAATTCTCACAGACTCTAGCCTTTCTGTAGCCACAGAGGGTAGATGAACCACTGAAACTACTGCCCTGAGATAATCTTTAAACCTTAAATGAAAATATTCCCTGAAGTTGTTTTAAAAAATGAACAATAGTATAGCTTCACTAGTAAAAAAAAAAAAAAAGGCTGCCTTGAGCATTATGTTCTTTTAGGAACCATCTATATGGGATCAAATTGCAACAACTCGAAAGACCAGATAGGAACTTAGGGGACAATGAGCTTATGTTAATAAAGCAGGAACTCAGAAAAGGCAGGTGAGAATGGCTGCACAACTCGAAAAAGGTAATCAATGTCCCCAAACGGTACAGGTAGAAAGTGTGGAATTTGTGTATGTTTTGCTGTGTATATTCTCAACAACAACAACAAAACAAATAATTTAGGAAATTTTTTTTTTAAAAGAACCTAACACTAAGAAAGGCTATCACTTTTCTTAAGCATAAATTTGTCCTATTTTTTCGCAAAGACGTTAGAATTAAGTATTGCGTTCTACAAATGATATAGGAATAAAAACATTACTATTTGAAAATCAAATTAAAAAAAAAAGAGAAAATCACCAGTCCAAGACTGGGGGAAAACAGACAGGAAACCAAGTACTTCCAGTCCCTCTAGTCCTACAGAATTCAGAAAAAGTGCTAAACGGAAAGTAGGAACCTGGATTTCTCAAGGACCACAGAAAAGGCTTTCCCTGCTGTCACAACAGAAGACTGACAGAGGCATCCTGGAGAAAATGTTAACTCAAAAGATGAGCAGACATTGCTGGCCCTTTTTTCATTTTACAAATCCAGACACCCTGCTTTAACTCTCTCAGCGGGAGACGTTTCAGAAAGTAAATTTGTAATAAAACCACAGCTTTCTTCGGTTGTCCTCCTAGGGCAAATGTTTCACATCAAGAGTATTTATTGGTCAGAGGAAAAAGGTCCCAATCCCATTTTATTACAACCATGATCATCCTTGCACAGTCAAGTTGTTTAATTTTTAAATCAAACAGGTGAATAGCATTTTTCTTGACATGATGAGCTGATAGCTCATTAGACTCTTTAAAATAACTATTTTCCGTGCCCACATTTTGTTTGATGATTTAGATAATTAACTTCTTTAGACATTAACTTCTTTACACATCAAAGTCCTATCATTCCAATGCTTTATTTCCTTTCTTCCAGACATTAAAAAAAAAAAAAAGTCGGTTAAAAGCAGAAGCACTCAAGTCAATTTTCTCTAATAAATACAGTTAACATGGAACTGAAAACCTACTGTAATCTTCTCAATGGGTTAATGTCCTGCAGTTGTTTTAGCTTTCAATCGAAATGCAGCTGTTTGCCATATTTCACAAAATGAATTCAGATGTGCAGATTGGAACCTAGATTATTTCAACATGCCTCAGTTTAAATGTGAACCCGAGGAATAAGTTCATTTCTGATTAATACTATTTAAAACTTATTATTAAGCCAATAGCCAATACTATGTCACATCTGTAAACTCCGGTTTCAGAGAGAAAACCTGACATTTACATCTTGACTTAAAACAAAAGGACTTGACGATGTACCCCTTCCTTCAGAAAACAGTACTACAAAAATAAATTTTCAATTGTATTAAAGCTATACATCACAAAAAGTTAACTAAACAAAGTATAATGAACATGTTGCTGGGTTTTCTACTTAGACTCCATTATTTTTGGTGACTAAATGACCAAAGAATACCGTGAAACATCCTTTAACTTAAAAGAGCTGAAAAATTGAAAACCTTATTATTAGTTACTAGTTAAAATAACAAAATCTGGATTGTAGAATCCATCAGTCTACCCATTTATTAAAAGACAGTGGGATTTTATGTCATTTCTTCTATTATATCTTGGTTGAGGAAAATTAATTCGGACCTATGTACGGATTCTGACCATCTACATACAGTGTCCCGATTCTAATCTTCATAACCTGAACATCCCACATAATAGAAACAGAAAACTGTTATAAGCAGAACATTTTCATAAAACTCCAAAGGCAGGAAGCAATTATGGTTAAGCCAACAGTATTATGCACTGCATTTTAGTTATAAGAAAACTCAAATTACATCATGATCTCAATTTCTCCTGCTGTGAAAAATAATACCAAATGGCCATTCAATCACGGAAAACACCAAAATGTAAAAAATTAAAATATACAAAATTCTAAAACATCTATACCTAACTTTCAAAATAAACCAAAAACCAAACCAAATCCACTGCTGCTGACTCAATTCCGACTCAGAGCAACCCTACAGGCCAGAGTAGAACTGCCCCACAGGGTTTTCAAGGAGCGCCTGGTAGATCTGAACTGCTGCCATAGCACTTAACCACGACACCACCAGGGTTTCCAAATAACACAACGATAATTCCAATATATTAATATATGCCCCATTTCAGCAGACTCTGTAAGATATAAAACCAAGTATCCACTCAGTTATCTGCTGAGAGAAGTAACATGAATAATCCAAAGAGATGATTCACATACAATTTATGTTTTTAAATCAATAGCAATTTTTCTGAAATCATCACTAATTGTATTTTTCATAACTAAAAAAAAAAAAAATCATTTTTATTCACTTAAAAAAAAAAAAACCAAACCTCTTGTCACCTAGTCAATTCCAACATATGGCAACCCTGTAAAATGAAGTAAAACTGCCTGATAGGGTTTCTAAGGCTGTAAATCTTTATGGAAGCAGACTGGCACATCTTTCTCCTACAGAGCAGCTGGTGGGTTTGAACTGCTGACCTTTCAATCCACAGTCAAGCACTTTAACCACTGCACCACCAGGGCTCCTCTTTATTCACTTACCATATATCAAATAAGTTCAGAGAGGAAATAGCACTGTATATAAACCGGTTGTCAATTCCCACTCATGTCAACCTCACGTGTGTCAGAGCAGAACTATGCTCCACAGAGCTTTCAATGGCTCATTTTTTGGAAAAAGATCACCAGGCCTTTCTTCTGAGGCACCCCTGGGTGGACTAGAACTGCCCATCTTTTTGGTAAACAGCCAAAAGCATAAACCATTTACAACACCCAGGGACTCCTAGCACTAAACATACTGTAGTTTGTCTATTTCCTCATCTTCAGACTGGTAACTCTTTTAGGATAGTGACATTGTTTTATCTGTAATTTTGGTACCTAACATACTCGCCTACATGGCTAATGTTCAGTAAATGTTAGCTGAATAAGCAAATGATTGAATGCTGCAACAAAGAATACAAAGATAAAAAGCCTATATTCCTGCCATAACCTAGTAACATTAACAGACATACCCAATGGAGTGAGTTCAGAAACTATGCACAGGATATTACGAGAACAAAGGAAGAATATCAGAAACAGCCAGTTAGGAGACAATTATACCAAGATTTAAAATCTGTTACAATTTTTAAAAAATTAAAAATAATAAACACTTGCCATCTTTAACTGCAGTTTAAAAAAAAATAAGTGAACAGCAAATCCAAATTGCCCATATCTCACTGAGTTGTTAAAATGAAATATGTGAAGACATGAAAGTACTTTAAAAATTATGAAGCACACCATACAAGAGTAATGCATGATCTAAGAAAATATTCTGCCTTACCGTTCATTGAGTGATTACCTTTCTTAAAAGCTACAACAGGAAGAAGTACTTCCTAGTCAAGGTCACAGTTTAATTTTGTAACATGGATAAGAAGCTACAAATATTTATAAGGAACACCTAGTGATCATAATGACAAGTTACTAGCTATACTGTAAGCAGGAAAAGAACCACTGTTTTAATGTAATTACCAAGGATTTCATATTCATAGGCAGAAAAACTCTTCTAAAATACAATTTCCTGGTATATTTCCTTCCAACAAACCTGCTTCTCTGTCCAATGACATTCTCAATTCTGTAAGAGCAGCTTCAATCCTCAGTCACGTAAGGCTCCTTCCTTCCTCCCTGCCTACACCCAGGCACTCTGACCCAAGCAATTTTTCCTTTAAAAAAAAAAAAGGCAATTCTAAATCAATCACTCCTTTTTAATCTCACCTTAATCAATATCCTTACTACCTTTAAAACCCATCCTCCAGCTTTCTAAATAATTCTGCATATTACCTACACAATAAGCATCGTGAACACTTGTTACTTCTCTGCTCAGAAGCCTCTGCCTGGAGAACAAAACCTGTCTAAAAATTAGTTCCACTTGACCACTCTAACTTCCTTTTCTTCTACAGTAGTCAAATCAAACATTCAGTATCCCCCAAACCACCCCGGTTCTCTGTTGGATCTTGACCCCTACAATTCTTCCTGTTTACAATACCTTCTATACCCTCCCCACCTACCCAAATCCTACTGATCTAGAAGAGCACAACCTAAGCTCAACATCCCCAAGAAGACTTCCCAGATACACAACAACAAGGAATTCTCCTTTCTCTGATGTCTAATTATTTTAGCTTAACAGTAACCCTCTATCCCTGGGTGGCGCAAACAGTTAAGTGCTCGACTACCAACAGAAAGGTTGGTGGTTTGAACACACCCAAAGGTGCCTTCAGAAGACAAGCCTGGAGATCTACTTCCGAAAGGTCACAGCCTTGAAAACCCTATGGAGCACAGTTCTACTCTGCACACAAGAAGTCACCATGAGTCAGAATCAACTAGATGACAACTAGCAACAACAGCAAACCTATACCCCTTCCTTCCCACTACTACTGGCAGGTGACTGTACCTCCTACTTCACAGAGAACAGCCATTACCATATTTTTACGAAAATAATGTGTACCTTCTACGTTTGTTTGCCAACCACGCCCTCCCCCATGGGGTATTTTCATAAACGCCACTATGCCAGTTTTTCAGTACACATTGCTAGAAAAAAAAGTAGTATAACATGTTTATGAAAATACCTCACAGGAGGCAGGTGCAGCTGGCAAACAGACACAGAAGGCGTTATCCGTGTAAAAATATGGTATTTAGTAACTCCCCCCACTCTCCTCTACCAAAGCCACTGCATCCTCTTTATTCTCTCTTACAATAAAGGCACCCTCTTACTTAAAGTTAATGCTCCATCTGTGCTTTGGATTATTCATTTCTAACTATTTATTGGGCACCCACTACAGAACAAACACTGTGCTAAGAGTTACGGATACAGCAGCGACTAAGCCAGACAAAAAGAAATAGATTCTAATTCAGGAGACAAGCACATAAACATAATTTCAGGTAGTGACAAATGTTATGAAAAAAATATAAAACAAGATGATTTCAAATAGGTGACATTTCATATAAGATCTGAACAAAGTCCAGGAAGGAGCTATGGAGAGAACTTGAAGGCAAAAAGAACAGCAAGTACAAAGAACCTGAGGCCAGTGTGGCTAGAATGAAGTGAGCAAAGAGAAATAAGCAGCAGGAGGTAAGAGCTGAAAAGGCGGCAAGAGGCCAGATCATATAGAGCCTTGCAGGCCACAGGAGGTTAAACTTTAGTGGAAAGTAATGTGAAGCTATTAGAGAATTCTGAAAAGGGAAGTGACTTGAAATGTGTTTTAGGGTTTTAGAAGATAACTCTGGCTGCTATGCTATGCTATGAGAATATACTAAAAAGAAGCTAAGGGTACAAGCAAAGAGATCACTTAAGAAGTTACTGAAATTGTATAGCCAAGAGATGACAGTGGCTCGAATTAGTGCAACAAGTGGAGATGAGAGGTGGTCAAATTTCTGGAACATATTTTGAAGGCAGAGCTGATTTAAGGAGCCCTGGTGGTGCAGTGGTTAAAGCCATCCTGCTGATAACCAAAAGGTCAGCAGTTCGAACCCACCAGCCACTCCACAGGAGAAAAATCTGGCAGTCACCTGTAAAGATTTACAGCTTTGGAAATCCTATGGGGCAATTCTACTCTTGTCCTTTAGGGATGCTATGTGTCAAAATCAACTGGACAACAGTGGGTTTGGTTTTTGGTTTGGTGGCACAGTTAGGTGGTCAATTGCTATCCAAATGGTTCACAACTCAAACCCACCTAGCCGCTCCATGGGAGGAAGATCTGGCAACCTGCTCCCATAAAAATTACAGCCTAGAAAACCCTATAGGGCAGTTCTACTCTGTCACATTGGGTCACTATGAGTCAAAATCGACATGACAGTCCCTAACAACAGAGCTGACCTGCTGATGGATTAGACATGAGCTATGAGAGGAGAGCAATCAAGGGTGACTCTAGGGCTTGAGCAACTGGTTGAATGCTGGTGCCATTTACTGAGACCAGGAAGAGTAGGAAGGAAAAAGAAAAACAAGAGCTTAGTTTGGACCATGTTAAGTTTAAGATACCTACTAGACTTTCAAATTAGATGAAAACCTGGTGAAGCTTTTTGACAACTGACGTTAAGGCAGAAAATTGAAATTAACGTCAGGATCATAGGGTTTTTGTTAAGAAATATAATCAATATAGAACCTGGTACTGAGGATCAACTAATCTCTCAAGCTCAGTTCCTCTATCAGGAATAATTTCTGCCTGCCTCACCGGGGTGTTATGAAGAACACAGTGCCTACACATAATGGACACTCAAAAAAGCATTTCTCTTCAATTCAAAAGAACATCAGAACACTTTATAAACGATGAAAATTTTCTTTCCCTCTCTCCATAGGTAGTAGGTAGGCAGGCAGATAGAAACTGCACATTTATATAGCCTCTTTAAATGCTTGAGCAATTTTTTTTTTTTTTAACTTGTAAACATAGGAGCTCGGTGGCATACTGCTCAGAGACACATCAAGTTCTATTGGCATATTTTTTTCAGTAGCCTCAGTTTAATGTAGGTTTCTATTTCATAGGCTTTTATAGTCAGTAGTCTCTCATGGAAATACTTTTTAAAAGTAAAATAAAAAAAAGCTTTAATTCTTTGCAAATGGTCCCCAAAGTACTCTGCAAATGTTCATTCCAGATCATCCTACAACACACAACATACAAACCCTGACAAAGCTTAGTTTTAAAATATTTTTAAAAAACTGTTACTTTTTCATAAAATATACCTGAATTAACAGTCATTTATAACTTTTCATATATGTGCAAAATTTTGGAATCAATTATACTCCTAATAGTAAGAGGTAAGGGTCCTTCACAAGGATGTCAAAAAAAAAAAAAAAAAAACAGGAGGTAGGACCAAATGCTCTCCCAAGTCTTTAAACATCAATATTCTATCCCAGTCTACACTCACATTTTAGAAATATTAAACCTTATGAAAATTTTATATTTAACATAAACAAGTTAATAAAATATCTGATGTGGTTAGAACAGTTCATGTGATTAGAAAAGAAATAGGGGATTTATCGTAGGCATGTAAAAAATAGATGACTTTTGCATAAGCATTTAAGAGGTTATAAGGGTCTTTCACATATTATCTCACACTTTTTCACAATCACCCTACAAAGCAAGTATTTCCTCTCCACCAATCCAGAAGCTAAGAGTAAAAATACTGGTTGAAGGACACCAACCTAATAAACAGGCTTTGATCGAAGGTAGCTGATAACCTGAATATTCAATCTAGTTATATATTTTCACCAAAATTCACCAAGTCTCCCATTTTAGTGCCTTAGTTTCTTCATCTCCTTCTAACACACTAAAATAATGTGGAAATATTGAGGAGTTCTACTCATAGTTCTCAAGGGACTTACATTGTCATTAATCTTAGAGACTGATGACTTTAAACTTCAAGTTTAGGAATTCTGTGTTTAAAAGGAGATCTTGAAGGCTGAGAGATAAAGAACTAAAACAGACAAAAGTTTAACTATGCAAATTGGCAGGAGGGGGGCCAAAGACATCTGAGCAGGTTTGAACTACAGCTTGAAAAATCACTAATTTCCTCCAAATCCCTCATTTTTTCAGGTGAGGAAACTGAAGTCCAGAGGGGTTTCTTGAACTGCCCAAGGACACATCACTATTTAGTGATACACCTGGGACTAAAACTGAGGTCCCCTGACTCCTGGTCCAGAGTTCTCTCTACCACACCACGAGGAACATTCAAATAAAAGTGTATCTTAATTAACTCACAAGACCGCCACAATGTGTTTGTCATAGTGAACTTTGTTGTGCTAGATCTGCTCACGCTAATCTACAGTGTAGCACAAAGAGCTGGGCCCTGGAGTTCAAATACAGGCTCTAATCTTAGCAGTGTGACCTTGGGCAAGTCACGTCACCTCCCTGCCTCAATTTCCTTGTTCTTAAAATGGAGATTTTAAAAACTCTCATAGTTACATGAAGTAACGTACGTACAGCACTTCGACAGTGCCTGCAACAACAGAAAGCACTCAGTTCATGTGAACAAGGATGACGACGATGAGTACGACGACAATGAGTACAACCAAAAGTATAACTACTTAAAAATGTATCACAAAGGATTATCATCAAATATATTGTATGTTCTCAGAGAAAACATGTTATGATTAGAAACAGTCTTTTAAAGACTCAACAACAAATTACACGTGAATGAAGTGAAATGGTGAGGATTCAGTCATAAAACCTCAACACCATTTAATATAGTAAAAGCATACATCGTCAAAATTTTTCAGATAATTTATACTTGTATAGTACTTTACAGTTTATAAAGTACATTTACATAAATTATTTCAATTGGCTTTCCTGTGAATCAGTGAATACTACATTTTTCAGCACCTATCACATACTACATGCCAGACAGCATGCTATTTTCATACTCATTATCTTACTTGACTTTCAATACCCATGTACTATCAGAGCAATATTATCAGAGGCAGCAGTATAGTGCTAAAAGCCCTGATAGACCCATTCTGGAAATTAAGAGTCTCATAAGTAAAAGAAAAAAAAAAAAAAAATGAGTACCACCTGTTAAATGGGAATGATCTGTTTGGATAACTAAATGAGATACAGTATTTGATACAGTGGATGGAACACATCAAGTGCCCAAGAAAATGTTGGGAACCTCTTATCTGTGGTGTGGAGTTGTTGTCTGTAGAGAATGTACTATAACCGGATCGATAAGGTGCCATAACTGTGACCTTAAAAATACATTTATCAAAGAGAACAGACTTCGATAATAGCGCTTATTATACTCTACTTATGTTGGTTTATAAATTAAAATATACAACAATACTTTAAAGATTTAGGGTCAGTCTTTACTGGAGGTAATAAATAGATAAGAAGCCCTGATGGCGCAGTGGTTAAGCGCTCGGCTGCTAACCAAAAGGTGGGCAGTTCTAACCTACCAGCTGCTTTGCAGGAGAAAGATCCAGCAATCTGTTTTCATAAAGATTACAGCCTTGGAAACCCTATGGAGCAGTTCTGTTCTGTTCTATAGGGTCGCTATGAGTCAGAATCGGCTCGATGGCACACAGTAAAAGTACATCGACAGGATTGATCCCCTTTTACTGGTGAGGAAACCAAGGCTCAGAAAAGTTAAATATCTTAACCAAAATCCCAAAGACAGAATATGGCAGAAGGGGAAAACCTTGGTTTTCAGAATTAGTTTTAGGTGCTCTCTGCACCTACCCACGATGCAGCTCACAACATTAATAGCTCTTCCAGATCTATTATTTAATAAACATAAGGCTACTGTAGTTAATATTTATCGAGTACTTCTGCAATATCAAGCCAGACAAGGGAAATCTCAGCTTCCCTTCCCCGGTCAGTTTTGACTCCAGCTGTTCCACTCAGCCCTTTCTCTCTCTTCCCCATTCACCTGGGGCCAGGCCAGGGGATACTGGTCCCTTCTCCATTTCTTAGGTCTGATAATCCGATGGAACAACTCACAACTACAGGGAAAAGGCTATCTTTAATCTAGAAGGAAAAAGAATACAAACACAAAGGGCAGATCAGGAGAGCTCTTAACCCAAGGCTTCCATGTCCCCAGGGGATGGATTTATCTTCTAAAAGCAGAATGTTCACTCTCCCTGACTAGAAGGTCCAGAGAGCCTCCATCCTCCAAGGCCTTTATTGGCCTCACCATATGGCCTCCTGAGGCTTAGTCTGCATCGGTTCCCAGATGATCCTTCTTATAGGCCCCCACTTATTGGCCTCAGGTGTGGTCCTGCTCGCAGGAACCAGGACCAAAGGCTGAAGTGTTTACCTGTTACTTCTCATGTGCTGTGCTGTTTCCAACACATCCCGTGATTACCTCATTTAACCCTCATGAATCTACAAGTAGGAGCTACTACTATCTTCATTTTATAAAGGAGGAAACTGAGGCTTCATAGGAAGGTTAAACAACTTGTCCCAAATCACATGATTAGAAAGAATCAGAGTGAGGACTCAAAGTGTGTTTAACTCCCAATTAAACATTATAACCACGACAGTATAAACTCAATTAATACAATAATGCATTCGGTGGAATTCTCTTTATTATTTGTGTGAACTATAAGCAAAATCCTTCTTTAACATTCTAATACATAATAAACAGATTTCTGACTGATTTAATTCTTCAACCTCACCATAAAATAAAATGGCTGTTATTTTCAACAAGAATACTTGATCTTTTAATGATTGGCAAGGCCTAATTTTCTCAGCCGCCTCCTACACCAAAAGGTCATTTTTTAGACCAAAAATTAATCTGCCCAAAATAGCTATCCAGTATAAAGAGAAAATCGAGTACTTTTAAATTACAGGTGGCTTAAATGGGCAAGCCATTGCTGGCCTTATTCCAGGTGTCTCGTCTATTACTCAGGCACAATAGCATTACCTTTGTCACTACTTTAAAGCAAGTACATTTCTGGGATTGCAATATTGTTAATCTTCCTAAATCGTACAGTAATAATGTATATCGCCTTATGTTACATTTCAACAAACCTAAAACTAGGGTGATCACGCTATTTACCATATGACCTCAACTGGGACATTTCTGATCTGAGATTAAATCACAAGAGTCCCAGAAAAACTGGGGCATACGGTCACCCTCTATAAGAGCAGCCCCTTATAATCTGTATGTTATGGGCTATTCTCTGCATGTGACTTAACCCGTGAGTTTTAAGTTGTTGTTCCAGATTTGATGATTACTTTCAGTCTTGAGACCAAGGGCACCATTTTACAGACACCATGCCAGCTACAAATAAAGCTTAAAAAATCCTATTTTCAAACTTTATGAACACTTGCTTGAAACACAAATCCATATATTTCAAAGAACATAATCTTGTGAAACATTATTCAACAAATTTCAGACGTACATCTCTTCAAAAGTTCAGAATACTGACAATCACAAAACTACTTCTAAATTGGCCCAATGCCCAAAGGTTGCTGTTATAATTTATCAAATTGCTTGTACAAAAAGTTTGGGGGAAAAAAAGGACCATCTTTCAAATGGAAAAAAAAAAATTAGGAATAAAAGAGTTGAAAAGTTTTCACTGAAAACTAATCAAGGTGATAAAGGATAGCGGGAACCATGTTCACAATACAGTACAATAATGATTAAAAGAAAACAATAATGATTAAAAGTTAGTGTTCTGGCTCTCCAACTGGATCTGGCATTGGCTGTACAATTGAAGAGTCAAAAGGATGCTTTGTTTTAATTTGTCAAGCTGTAAAGTACTAACAGACTCACGTTTTGAGTGACAGAGTTTGAATGAGAGGCATTATTTGAATATAATTATGATTCCCTAAAGCAATAAATGTTCCACAAGCTGGCTTCTCTGATTTAAACCCCACCAAATCAAGAATTGGAAGGAGTCCCATAGTAGTTTATAGATCTGTGCTGTCCAATACAGTAGCCACTAGCCACATGAGCTACTTAAATTAAAAATTAAGTTGCTCAATCACACTAGCCACAATTCACGTGCTCAAGGGCAACACGTGAACATTTGTTACAACACTGGACAGCACAGATTGCTGAACCTTTCCACCATGACAGAAAGTTCTATTGGACAGTTTGCCTTAGGCCTAGGCACCCTTTGCTTGAATAACCCAGAGACAAGAAATTGGCAATAGCACAAAGAAGTGCATCCTATAATTTGCAAAGTAGTATTCGAAAATTGTTCCTCACATTCAGTCAAATCTAGTCTGCCTAGAACAGTCCCTAGAAATTCTATCCATCTCTCCTCAACTGAACTTTCAAGTAAATCTTTGCAGACCTAATTTAATCTCTTTCAAGGTTCTGCTCCTTATGTATACGAAAACCCCAAGCCCACTCCTTCCAGATAAATACCAATTTCTTTAGAACTTTTTTTTTTTTTAAAGAGTTCAGTTTCCATCAACCTCATGGAAATAGGCTAACCTGTCCACGGATACAATAATCATACCTATGTCCCCACAACTTCACTCTCACTTGTCAGAGTAAGTCTCCTGATTTTTAATTCAGGAAATATGATAACTTCTTAAAACACGGCGACCAAAATTAATTACAGCTAGCAATGTCTTGCGCTGTTCGAAGCCTTAAATGTGTATAAAAGCACGTAATCCTCACGATTCTGAGTTAGGCTATCACGATCCCCGTTTTACAGACCAGAACACCGAGGCAAAGACGCTAAATAATTTCCCCAGGGTCACATTCGTGGGCTCGCCCAGGTAGAAGAGTCCATCTTTTTCTTTGTCTGGATACTTTTTTTACACCTCTACTACCTACTCTTTTTAAGCAACAACTTCCTTCTATGATTCTTCCTAGCACTACTTAAGTGACTTAGGAGGCGTCTCTTAGCACAACCCACCAACACCTGGGAGCTGCCCTGCCCAGCGCCCCTCGCCCCACGCCCACCCACCGACTGGGAGGAGTCAATAGTCAAGCCCTCACTCCCGGGAGAACCGGAGCGCCGCGCCGAGCCAGCGCCTCACACGACCGTCCTCCCGCCGGTGTAAACGCCAATTACTCCCGGCGGCCACCCTCGGGCCGGGGCGTGGCCGGCGCGGTGACCGCGGTGCCGGGGGAAGGGGCCCAGAGACGCGGGGCTCGCCACGCAGCGCCCTTCCCTGCTCCTTACGTTTTACCGCGTCCGCCTCCCATCGCCCCCCACGCCCCCCTACAACCTCTGCTTTAAGAATAGTTGTAGGCACGGCTGCGGGTCCCGCGTGGAGACTGTGGGGGTAGAGAAGATGCGGTTTCTGCTGCTGCGGCCCGGGACACGCTTGGAAAGGGGCGGGGTATGGGGGGGGAAGTGTTGAAAGGGAAAAGGTGACTCGGCTGGTGGGGGTGGGGGGGTCGCAAGATGGCGTTAGCCGGGCTCTGTGTGAGGCGGGGGTAGTGGAGAAGGAGGTAGCGATACGCCACCCGCCACTAGCACCACGAGCGCTGGCGCATGCGCGCTGGGCTAGGTGGCGCGAGGTCGTCTTTCCCGAGTAAGCTACTTCCGCCACGCTCGGCGGGGGCGGGGCGTGGTGCGCGCTGGAACTTCGCGGTTCCCCAGCGCTGCGGTGGGCCCTCAGGGCCACGGCGCGCAACGCGGGGCTATACCTGCGGCCTTGGAGCGGGAAAAGTTGGGAGAGGGGTGGGAATGAATGAAAGCCGCTAAATATTCCAAGTCCAAGCTTTGAATTCTTTAGGAATGGCACTGAAAGGGCTAGGGTATTCAGGAGATGCAGTGACCTACACAGAAAGTTTGTGTTCAACTCTCAGGCAGATGGGCCAATGAAAGCTTCTGTTTAGCAATGGGGCCGACGGGGCTCTTAGGCAGATGGTGCATTTAGAATAGCGAAGGGAAACCTCAGAAAAATCAGCTACCGAAAGGATCGCAATAAATGAGCGATCCGGGATGTGGATATGGAACTCTTTCTGGGACAGTGAAATACCAGCTCTTCCTCTGGGGCCCCGCCGCACAGCACCATTCCAACACTGGCCCTGCACGGGATCATTTAAGAGACAGTGGGAGGTGGTGCGCGATGAGCACGTTTTTAATTTTGAAAACCTTTTTCTACTTGAAGGCTTTTTATGGACGATCGCATATGTTTGTTTTCTCCCCCTTAGGATTTTGGCCTGTCCCTCTTTATTTTAAAACCGCCGTTGTTGAACTGTGCAGCTTGTCCTCACGGCATTTGATCGATACTTATACTTTAAAGGATACAGTCATAAGGCAATGACTTCGGTTGCTTTCATTCCTCACATTATTTGAAGTATTCTTTGTATTTGTAACATTATTTTTGGTTGCTTAATGAAGAAAACTGATTAACCATGCTCACATACACTCCTACCACATGAGGTATTTTAAAATTAATAGGGATTCTATTAACCTTCACCAGGTCTTTTCTTGGGGGGTAGCGGGGTGAAAATATATGCAACAAAACATATACCCATTAAACAATTTTTACACGTACAGTTCATCTACAGTGTTTACATACTTCACATTTTGTAACCATTCTTATCTTTGCCCATATTGTTTCACCACTTGGAGTCTCTTCTGCGCCCTGGTGGGCAGTGGTTAAGCGCTCAGCTGCTAACCTAAAGGTTGGTGGTTTGAACCAACCAGCCCTTCTATGGGAGAAAGATGTGGCAGTCTGCTTCCGTAAAGATTACAGCCTTGGAAACCTTGTGGAGCAATTCTGCTTTGTCCTGTAGGGTTACTATGAGTCCTACCAACTAGACCCCAGTGGGTTTGCCCTTCTCCCCCACTGTGTTTTATAGTTAACATTGTTCGTTTAATCTTATATAGATAATTCTTTGAAATAGCACAATGCTCAAGGCAAACATTCTTTATTGAATGAGATGAATTGTTTTTTTAAAGATGACTTCATGGGATAGTTTCGGTTCAAGGCTTAAAAGTTGTTTCCAGGCAATAGATTCTGGATTCCTCCAGTCTCAATGGATCCAGTAAATCCACCAGGTCTTTTTAAGCATTACTACTTCATGTATGTATTCTAAATCTCTTCCTTATTCCTATTTGCTTATATTGTTTTAAGTTGAAATTTATTTGATTATTTCCAATATGGATTGTAGTTGTGTCTTCTGTTAATTTTGTGTTTAGTTTTCTTTAATCTCCCCAACACTTCACATTTGCCAAACACTTAAACTTCCAAAAAAATAAAGATATTTAGAATGTGAAAGCTCACCATAATGTGTAAATCAGGGCTCAGTTCAATGCTGGGCAAAGTGTGGAGTATACAGGAAAGTAACAGAGAATTGTCATAATTCCTTGCAAGGAAGACTTTTTATACAATAGTTGAAAAACCCTTTTAAGTACCAAAAGAAAGACAGCTGCTGTGAGTCAATTCCAACTCATGGTGTCTCCATGTTTTTCAGAGTAGAACTGTTTCTTCTCCATAGGGTTTTCAATGGCTGATTTTTTGGAAGTAAATCACCAGCCCTTTCTTCTGAGGCACCTCTGGGTGGATTTGAACCTCCAACCTTCAGGTTTATAGCTGAGCACTTAACCATTTGCACCACCCAGGGACTCCCTTTCAAGCACATTACCAAGAATACAGAGTAATTAAAAAAACCTACGTTATCCAAAGAATGGCAAAAGCTGTAGTTACTATGAAACCATCTGTGTGATAAAGTCGTGTCTTCTCCTGTGGATTCCAACTCATGGTGACCCTACAGAACACAGTAGAACTGCCCCATTGGGCTATCCAAGCAGCACCTGGTGGATTTGAACTGCTGACCTTTTGGTTAGCAGCCATAGTTCTTAACCACTACACCACCAGGGTTTCTAATTGAAGTCAGTTGACCTGCAAATTCTTACTTTTTTGTAATCCATGACTCTTATTTATTAAGATGCTTGTGGAAACTTTATCTTCCTATTTATCAGTCATTTTATCCTTTGCTCTATTTGCCTTAGATTTCTAATGCTTAAAACAGTTACCATGGAAACAAATTGGGCAGAATTGAGTATTAGAAATTATTGCTATATTCAATTATTTGTCTGACATTGAGAACTATTTTTCAGTTAGCAGTCTCAAAGGTACTTTGTTTTATTTTTAGAACAAGCTGTTCTTACCGGAAAGGTTACTCAGCTCTGTGCTACCTGGACAAGTCACTTAACATCTTTGGGCCTTACTTTCCATATCTTAAAATGATATAATTGAACCAAACAAACTAAAACCTTGCAACCCTAAAATTCCATGTTCTTTTAAAATCAGAATGACCAAAGGATAAATGTACAGGCATAATTTAAAGTTGTACAGTATAATCTCAGCATTCATATTTATGCTGCCAAAAATCACATGAATATACAGAGCTCTTGCTTTAGGCAGACTTGGATGTTCAACTAATGTTATACGCCTCACAAGAAAGACCAATATGAAAAACATGTACTAATCAAACCTGTTGATACACTGGAGGGAAGGGTCACAAAATTATTCACAGTGTAATCAAATTGGCATCCTCTGTCTTCCAGTTACGTTCATATACCAAAAACAAACAAAGCTGTTGCCATCGAGTAGATTCCAACTTATATACTATACTTCAAAGTTGGGAGATCATCACTGGTTAACTGGTTAGAGAAGAAATGTTAAGAATGGCAGTGCTGGGCAGTCTGTAGAACTGTAATTGTGATCACCATCTTAGGGACCCCTCACTGTAGGTTTAACACTCCAGGAACTTCTAAAAATAGTGCTTAACTGCTGAGAAAATGTTCATGTTTTTGAGATGCAGAATGGGATGGGAATCATAGAATATTAGGGTTTCAAAAGACCCCTGAACCTTCTGTTGTTGTTAGGTGCTGTTGAGCCAACTCCCACTCATAGCAACCCTATGTACAACAGAATGAAATGCTGCCCAGTCCTGTACCATCCTCACAATCCTTTCTATGCTTGAGCCCATTGTCGCAGCCACTGTGTTAGACCTTCTGGTTGAGCGTCGTCCTCTTTTTCAAAGACTATCTACTTGGCCAAGCATAATACCCTTATCCAGGGACTGGTGTCTTCTGATAACTTGTCCAAAGTACCTGAGTTAAAGTCTTGCCATCCTTGCTTGTAAGGAGCACTTTGGCCGTACTTCTTCCAAGACAGATTTGTCCGTTCTTCTGACAGACCGTGGTATATCCAATATTCTTTGCCAACACCACAATTCAAATGCATCAATTCTTCTTCGGTCTTCCTTATTTGTTGTCCAGCTTTCACATGCATATGAGGCTATTGAAAATACCATGGCTTCTGTCAGCCGCATGTTAGTCTTCAGAATAACATCTTTGCTTCTTAATACTTTAAAGAAGTCATTTGCTGCAGACCTCTAGGCACATGAAAACTTAGTTTCTCTCATTCTCATGAAATCCAATACCTAATACCTCTTGTACTATAAATAAACAACTTTTACATTTCTCCCCTGAAAATGAGGTCTATTTGCTGAGTGCTGTGAGAGGGATGCTAATTATTTCATTCCTTCATCAAATATTTATTGAGGTCCTGCCATGTGCCTGACACACAGACCTACAGATAAAGCAGTGAACAAAACAGACAAAAATCCATGCCATCATGGAACTTAAATTCTTATAGGAGTTAGACAACAAACAAAAAAAATACCTAAATATACAGGTATATTAGGAGGCCTTGAGTGTCATAGGGGGAAAAATTAAAAAGTAGGGAAGTGATATAGAATGAGACTAAACACAGGAGGAATGGGGGATTTGTCATTTTTAAAGTGGGTAATCAGGGTAGATCTGATTGAGAAAGTGGTATTTGAATAATGACTTGAAGAAGGTTGTCTTAGTTATCTAGTGCTGCTATAACAGAAATACCACAAATGGTTGGCTTTAACAAACAGAAATTTATTTTTTCACAGTTTAGGCAGCTAGAAGTCCAGACTTGGGCAGGCCGGCTCTCAGGGAAGGCTTTCTCTCTCTTGGCTCTGGGGGAAGGTCCCCATCTCTTTTCAGCTTCTGTTCCGTTGTTCCTTGGTGATCTCCATGTAGCATAGCGTCTATCTTCCCCCATCTCTGCTTTCTTGCTTCGTCTGCTCTCCTTTATCTCAAAAGAGATTGATTTAAGACACACCCTACATTAATACTGCCGCATTATCATAATCAAAGAAAACCCATTCCCAAATGGGATTATAACCACAGATATGAACCCAACCCAGTGCCATCGAGTAGATTCCAACTCATAGTGACCCTATAGGACAGAGAAGAACTGTCCTGTAAGATTTCCAAGGAGCAGCTGGTGGATTCAAACTGCTGATCTTTTGATTAGCAGCCATATTTTGCAGGGAAGCAATTCAATCTATATAACTCAGGTGAAAGAGGTATCTGAAAAAAGAGCATTCCAGACAACAAGAAGAGCCAGTGCAAAGGACCTGGGGTGGGAACAGTCCCAGCAAGTTGAAGAAACAGCCAGGAGGTCATTTGAGCTGAAGTGGAGTGACCAAAGAGACTAGTGTAATATGAGGTCAGAGACTAGGGGGCCAGATGGTGGCAGGCCTTGGGTGCCATTATAAGGACTTTAGCTTTTACTCTGATGGGAAACCCTAAGAGGCTATTGACAGGATTGACATGATGTGGTTTTAGGCTTTAAACTGATCACTTTAGCTACTAAATTGAGACTAGTGTATAGGATGATGAATCTCAGTGCAGCAACCCAGGTTAGAGATGATGGTAGCTATACTGGGGTTGTTGCAATATAGGTGGTAAGACATGGTTGGATTCTGGATATATTTTGAAAACCAATACAATTTGCTGACAGATTTGATTTGAGATTCTATAGAAAGAGAGGTCAAGGATGCCTCTAAGGTGTTTGTTCTAAGAAACTGGAAAAATGGATTTGCCATTACTTGAGTTGGGAAGACTGGGATGGAGTATTTTAGATGGGTGGGAGAGATCAAGAATTCAGTTTTGAGCATAAATAAATAATTCATTACAAAAAAAAAAAAAAACTGCTGCCGTCGAGTCGATTCCGACTCATCGCGACCCTATAGGACCGAATAGAACCGCCCCATAGAGTTTCCAAGGACCGCCTGGTGGATTCCAGCTGCAAACCTTTTGTTTAGCAGCTGTAGCTCTTAGCCACTACGCCACCAGGGTTTCCAAAAAAAATTAATTATCGCGTTTTTATTATCTTTAATGTTTTTGCCATCATAGACAAGTTTTTATTAAAATAAAACAGAGTTTGGCTTTGAAACATTTTATAATTTAATCAATTCTAATCCTGCTCACATGATAGAGGCCCATCCAGACCTAATATATGTCAAGGAATATTGCACTTTTGTTTTAAGAAAATGTGGAAAGGGTTCTCCCACCGCCCGCACCTCGGGTCCCAGCAGCTCAGGCGTAGGGCGGAGTGGCAGTGGCCAGGCAGCCCAGCTTCGCGAAGGCTCTCCAGGCACCGCAGCCCTCAGGCACCGAGCAGGCCTGCCTCGCTGCCCAGGTGCTGGAGGGGGAAGTCAACTGGGCAGAAGGGGCAATGAAGGAGGAGCCCAAGAGATCAGTGAGGTTGTCAGCTCCTGCAAAAGTGGGAAATGAAAAAATACAGGAGGATATGATAAATCTTCAGACAAAAAGTGCAAACAGAAGGGGAGCAAAGGGAAAACAAACTGCAGAAAACTGACAAGCTAAAAATGAGGAGTCCAGCCTCTGATGAAGCAGGAAAGAAGACAAGTCTGATTAGTATTTGTCTACTCTGTTTTATCTGTGGTCTTGTATGCCCCTTCTTGTACAATCCAGAGGAGTATTTTTATCAACTATTTTGGGGAAATGCAAGTTTTTTAGTAACTCTAGAAACACTTGTCAGAAGGAGGAAATGCCTGCATCCCATTTTTTAAGTGTAAATATGTGTTTTTTAAGAGGCGAAATAGTGGGATGTTGAATTGCGGGAGGCTTTGACGGTCCTGAGTGTCCAAGTAATATCCGATAGGTGTGCCGGGGGCAGTTTTTATATCCCACAATACAAAGCATTCTAAACGGCAATTTGGAGGCCCAGTCATGCATTTATATGTCCTGCACGTTTTTAGTTACTTCTATTTCCATGTTGATTTTTAGTAGAATTGTTTCTTAAACAAAACTGCTCCCACGTCCTGGCTCTTGCTGTCTGAACTGTGTGCATTCTGTAATGTCTTTGGTCTTGGTAGTCCTATTTTCCTAATCACTTTGTTATACGCTATGAAAGGTTGAAAATTTGAGCATGTAGTGTGTGTGATATTAAATTGTGAATTAATGGGAACTATTTTTATGATGTACCAGTTTATCAACAATTGAAGATATTGGCACTTGATATCCTCTGAAGGAAAATTTGCCTCCTAACTTAAAGCTGGAAAATCACCGGAGTTTAGAAAAGAATTATAACTGCATGGCTTTTTAGACTTTGGGTACGTAAGTTAAGAATTGTGCAAATTGTTCATAACGTCTCTGTACTGGCCCTTGAAACAACCAATAAAATACCAGTTATGAAAGAAAGAAAATGTGAAAAAAGCTAAATATTCCCTTGTTTAAAAAATAAAAAAAATAACTTTTTTTTTTTTTTGTCAATACCTAAAAGGAAAATGGAGAATTCAGTTGAGACAAACATGCAGAAACATCCAGGTCCCCAAAGTATTTTCATTGAAATATATATATATGTAAAACCGGATCGATTTCAGTGAATTATTTGAGTAATTGCCTCCATTTTCTATTTCAAATTACACATGGAAACAGGCCCCAAAATTAATCAGTGCCAAATTAGTGCCGTGAGTGAAGTAAGGCCACAGTGTGGCTAATGTAATTGCTATTAGTAGTTCACACTCTGAAGCTGGAAGCAATAAACCTATTTTGACTAATTAATGCATAGATCAATTGTCAAATAGTGATCAGGAAACTACCAACAGGTTTGACTAAATTATTTTGCATTAATTTTAGCATTTTATAGATGCAACATAAATCATGTTTTAGCTTTCCAAAATATATTTGAAACAGCCTCATTAACTCAGTCACATATAGTAGGAAAAAACATGAGCTTTGGTGCCACTTATTAGCCATAACATCCTGGACAAGTTATTCAACCTCTGTGAAAATGAGTGTCCCTGACTGTAAAAGCAGACAATATTAGCTATGTGGTAGAGCTTTTATCAAAATTAATGGGAATCTAAGATATAACTATTGGCCTCTACTTGTAAGGAGCAAAAGAGAAAGAAGGAAACCAAAGTTTCAGAGAAGAAGCTAGTCTACACGGCTAATAGCCTACATGAGCCATGGCCTTATCTACCCTGAGACCAGAACTAGACAGTGCCTGGCTACCGCTATCAACTGTTCTGATCAGGGCCACAATAGATGGACCCTGATAGAGTGGGAGAAAAACTCAGAACAGAACTCAAATTCTTAAGAAGTCCAGACGTACAGAACCAGTTGAGACTAGAGGACTCCCTGAGACTATCGCCCTGACATACTCTTTAAACCTTGAACAGAAACTATCCCCTGAGGTTACCTTTTAGTGAAATAAAAAATTGACACAAAAAACAAAGGCTATTACCTATGAATACTCCACTAAAAAACCATCTATATGAGACCAAAAGGTCAACAATTACTCTAAAGCAAAGACGAGAAGGGGGCAGGGAAACTAGAGTACTGTAAATAGAACAACCAAAATGCAATTAAAGAGAATGTTGACACATTGTGAAAAATGTAACTAATGTCACTGAACAATTAATGTAGAAATTGTCGAGTGGGAACCTAATTTGATGTGTAAACTTTCACTGAAAACACAATAAAATATTATTTAAAAAAATTTAAGTGGGAAGTTCCTCGCACATTGAAAATGCTCAGTAATTTGCAGTTATTGTTGTTTCCCAGTTTTTAATCCAGTACTTAAAGTAATTTTTTAAATGTTCATATTTTTAATGCACTACATGAGAACAAACTCAACACAAGATCTTATCTCAGGCAGTAAGACTTTATTTTTTTTAAACACTTTATTGTGTTTTGGGAGAAAATTTACACAGCAAATTTAAAAAAAAAAAAACCCAAACCTGTTGCCATTGGGTTGATTCCAACTCATAGTGACCTTATAGGATGAAGTAGACCTGCCCCATAGGGTTTCCAAGGAGTAGCTGGTGGATTCTAACTGCCAACCTTTTTGTTAGCAGGCAAGCTTTTAGCCACTGAGGCACCAGGGCTACACATTGCAAATTAGGTTCTCATTTAACAATTTTTACACATATTATTCAGTGACACTTTTCACAACGTGTCATCATTCTCATTATTTCCATTCCGGTTGTTCTGTTTCCATTAATGTAGCTTCCTGTCCCCCCTTACCTTCTCATCTTCGGTCTAGGGTAAATATTGACCTTTAGGTCTCATTTAGACAATTGTCTAGAGAAACCCTGGTGGTGTAATGGTTAAGTGCTACGGCTGCTAACCAAAGAGATGGCAGTTTTAATCCACCAGGTGCTTCTTGGAAACTCTATGGGGGCAGTTCTACTCTGTCCTATAGGGATGCTATGAGTCAGAATCGACTCAACAGCACTGGGTTTGGTTTGATTTTTTTTGGTTACAGGAGCACAGTACTCATGGGTGATATTATTTATTTTATGAGCCACTCACTCGGTCTTTTTCTGATAGGTGACCACTGGGAGTGATTCAAGTTCCAAGCTTAAAGGGCAACTCAAGGCGATAGTCTCAGGGGTTCCTCTAGTCTCTACTGGTCCAGTAAGTCTGGACTTTTTTAGGAATTTGAGTTATAATCTACATTCTTCTCCCGTTTTATCTGGGACCATCTATTGTGTTCCTGGTGTGAAAGGTCGGTGGTGGTAGCCAGGTACCATCTAGTTCTTCTGGTCTCAAGGTAGGTGAAGCTGTGGTTCATGTAGACTATTAGTCCTGTAAACTTGTTTTTCTTTGAGTCTTTGGTTTGTCTTCTTTCTCTCTTACTCCAAACACATAGGGACCAATAGTTGTATCTTAGATGGCTGCACACAAGCTTTTAAGATCCCAGACACTACTTACCAAACTAGCGTGTAGAATACCATCTTTGTGAGCTTTGGTCACAATTATCCCAATAGACCTAGTTGCCTCGCCACCCCCAAGAGACTATGGTCCTAAGCCCTTAAACCTAGTAACCCAATCCTGTAGGTGTTTGGTTATGTCTAGGAAGTATCCTTAACTGTGTCCCCTATGTGGTTTATTTTATATATGAATATATATGCAGCACACACAAACATGTATATACATTTGCCTAATGAAATACCTATACATGCTCACCTGTAGTATATTCATATGTGATTACCTATACATGTATAAGCATAGATATCTACTTATATAACCACTCACATATTTTTGAGTTGTTATTACTGTTGTTTCAAAATTGCATATGTTGTGGCTTTCACCAAAATCACCAATTATTCTTGTGTACTTCTTAGTGTCATCATTTACTTTTATTGAGTTTTACTGACTTCACACTTATTCAGTATTGCCTTACCCATTACCCAAACTAACAAAGTGTCTACCATCTACAAAGTGATTCCCCCTCCTTCTCCCTCCCATCCCTGGTGACAACCAAAGAATGTTGCTTTCTGTATGTATACCTATTCTTGTCTTTTTATAGTTTTTCTAATAATGAGATCATACAATATTTGTCCTTTTGTGATTGACTTATTTCACTCAGCATAATGTCCTCCAAATTCATTCACTTTATAATGTATTTTGAGAACTCATCATTATTCTTTATGGCTGCATAGTATTCCATTGTGTGTATGTACCACAGTTTGTTTATCCATTCATCTGTTGATGGACACATAGGTTGTTTCCATTTTTTGCTATTGTGAATAATGCTGTAGTGAACATAGGTGTGCATGTGTCTGTTCATGTCAGTAATTTTCATTCTTTAGGGTATATCTCTAGGAGTGGGATTGTTTGTATTTCTATTTCTAGCTTTATGGGGAAGTACCATACTGTTTTCTATAGTGGTTGAGCCAATTTACAATCCCACTAGGAGTGGATCAGGGTTCCAATCTCCCCACAACCTTGCCAGCATTTATTTTTTTCTGTTTTTTGGATCAGTGCCATTTTTGCAGGGACGAGATGGTATCTCATTTTAGCTTTGATTCGCATTTCTCTGATGGCTAATGATTGTGAGCATCTTTTCACGTGTTTGTTGGCTGCTTCAATGTCCTCTCTGGTGAAGTGTTTGTTCACGTCCTTTACCCATTCTTTAATTGGATTGTTAGTCTTTTTGATATTGAGTTGCTAAAGTTTTCTATGTATTTTAGAGATTAGACCCTTATCAGTTTTATCATTCCCAAAGATTTTTTTTCCCAATCTACAGGTTCTCTTTTTACTCTTTTGATAAATTTTTTTGATGAGCATAAACGTGATTTTCAGGAGATCTCAGTTATCTAACTACTCTTCTGTTGCTCATACATTTGTAGCTGTGTTTGGAAATCTACTACTGAAAGAAATTAGGTCCCATAGTTTTGTCCCTATATTATCTTCCAAGAACTTTATAGTTTTGGCTTTAACATTTAGGTCTTTGATCCATTTTGAGTTTGTTTGATGTATGGTGTTATTGCTTTATTTTTTCTTAATTCAATAAATATATGTCAATGTGACAATTATTCTCATAACAAACATTTATTAAGGACCCACTAAGCACACCAGTCATTGTTGCGCACTGGGGATCTGAAGATGAATAACAGGGTCTCTGCCATCAAAAAAGCTTTTTACTGATGAATTTAGGAGGACTAGAAACTAAACCAAATCAAACCCATTGCTGATTCTGACTTGTGGTGACCCCATGTGTTACCGAGTAGAACTGCTGTATAGGATTTTCTTGGCTGTAATTTTCACAAAAGCAAATTGCCAGACCTTTCTTCCATGGCACCGCTGGGTGAATTTGAACCACCAACCTTTAGGTTAGTGTTGTTGTGTGCCGTTGAGTCAATTTCAACTCATAGTGACCCCTATGTGACAGAGTAGAACTGCCCCACAGGGTTTCCTAGTCTGCAATCTTTACAGAGCAGATTTCCAGGTCTTTTCTCCCACAGAGCTGCTGGTGGATTTGAACTGTTGACCTTTTGATTAGCAGCCAAGTTCTTAACCATTGCGCCAACAGGGATCCTTAAAACACACAGCAATATTGTTCTGTTAGTTGCCACGGAGTTGATTCTGAGCCTGTCTAAGGGGGGGATTCTGAATGAGTTTGAACTGCTAACCTTTTGTCAAGTAGTCGAGTGCATAACCATTTTCACCATCCAGGGACCTGGTATTTAAACAAATAAGAGCAAAATATGTAACCCAGATGTCGGCTGAGATCTCTCTGACTTTAGAGCTCTTGGTTAAGATTGGCTTGAACTTTCACTCCACCTTATTTACAAGCCCAATCCCCAATCCAAGATTTCCTCATATTTTGGTAGAGTCTAACATTTTTGCCCATCTTTACTGGCCTGGAAGTTCCACTTATGCTAATTTAGTGAAGCCCATGGATGAGTTGCCATCTATCCTTATTCTATACGTATCCACTCAGATGTGGAACTTAGCCCTGTTCATAGATTTGCCCAAAAGCATTCTCACAAGGCTCTGTGTGGGGACAACAAATTTAACTACAGTTTGAGACAATGAAAGAAGATGTAAAACATAAAAATACAACTTAAAAGTAAACGTTAAGCATTCCTGTTCTTAAAATCTGTCTAGAGAAACGGAACCAGTGACTGTGAGTGTGTATGTCACCTGCCTAATTTGGGCTCCTCATGCCTCTGAATCAAAGGCAAAGGAGGGAGTTACCATATTAGCTGGTATGATTGATCCTGAATACCAAGTGGAAATCATATTAACATTACAATAAGTACGTAAAGAAGAGTATGTCTAGAATACAGGAGATTCCTTAGGGCGTCTCTTAGAACTACCATGCCCTGTGATTAAAGTCAATAGACAACTACCGCAACCCAATTCCGACATGACTACTAATGGCCCAAATCCTTCAGGAATGATTTACCACAATCAGCTGAGTTGCTTGCTGAGGGCAAAGGAAATACAAAATAGTCGTGGAAGAGGTATTTCCAAATACCAGCTACAACCACGTGACTGGTTACAGAAATGAGGGGTATAATTGTTATGAGTATTTCTTTCTCATTTTGTTATATGTGTGTGTATAACCCAGAACCCAGAACCCAGTGCCGTCGAGTTGATTCCAACGCATAGCAACCCTATAGGACAGAGTAGAACTGCCCCATAGAGTTTCCAAGGAGTGCCTGGCGGATTCGAACTGCCGACCCTTTGGTAGCAGCCGTAGCACTTAACCAGTACACCACCAGGGTTTCCTATGTGTGTGTGTGTGTGTATCAGATATCTTTGTTTTCTTCTCTCCCTTATTCCATTACTTATTATAAATAGAAGGTTTAAATGGGGCTAGTATGTTCTCAGTTCTATGCATGTTAGTTGTATCATGTTTGACTTCATAATTGTCTTTGTTTAGAGATTATGTAAGGTTTAAGGAGATGTGCACGTGCCAAGTTGACAAGGGGTGAACTGTTACGGTTAATGCTATATTTCTATTTGGCTAGGCCATGATTCTCAGTAACTTGGCAGACACTATGAAATCACCTTCCATTTTATGATCTGATGTGAGCTGCCAATCAGTTGAAAGGGAAGTTTCCTTGTGGGTGGAGCCTGCCTCCAGTATATAAATGGATGCTCTGGCAAAGCTTCCTCTCTGGATCCTGCACTCTTCTTGTCATCTGACCTCAGGTTCTGAGGACATGAGAAGCCTCTAACCTGTCGCCTAACCCACAAATTTTGGATTTGCCAGCACCCACAAGCCAATGATCCAGCAGCCTGTTGACTGATCTGCAGATTTTGGGTTTATCAATCCCTGTAACCACGTGAGCCAGGAGAAGTTTTCATTCAGATGCCTGACCCACAGATTTGGGAATTGCCACTCCTACAGTTGCGTGAGCCATTTCCTTGAAGTAAATCTCTCTCTAAATATTTAAATATATGCTTCGCTGGTTTTGTTCCTCTAGAGAACCCAGCCTAAGAGAGAGAGAGAGAAATTTACTTCAAGGGATTGACTCACAGGATTGTGGGAGCTAGCAAGTACAAAACCCATACGTTGGATGGTAGGCTGGAGACTTCTGCAGATTTGCATTCCAAGATCCCTAGGTCAGGGGACAGAATGAGTACAGTGTGGAGAGAGGGAATGAGTTATGCAGAAATATCTATTTATACTCTAGAGGCAGAATACACCCTAAAAAACTCCCTTTCAACTGATTAATTGATTTACGTTATGTTACATTACATTACGGATGGTGATTGCATTGTGAAATAGCAACTAGTCTAATGTTTGACCAAACCACTGACAATCATAGCTTAGCCAAATTGACACATAAAATTAACCAGTATAAAAGCCCTCCCACCACACTGCTGTATTTTTATACACACCCCCCTTCTTCCTTCTATTCTCTTCTCTGCTCTCTTACCCAATTTCCAAAATTCCTATTTATTTCTAATGCTGAATAGTTTAGCTATTTCTTTTGTTTCTTAGATTCTAGCTGCCCCAATCTTTGAGGGATTACTGGCCATCCCTGCCATTGGAAGACCATTTACTTCAAAATTATCAGCTCCAATATAGATTATTTCACCTCCCTAAAATAGTATAGGGTAACTATGAGTTGGAATCAACTCAGCGGCAATGGGTTTTTTGGTTTTTATAGTAGTATGATAGTATGTGTTGATTGTAGCCGAGACAAAATAAGAGTAATCATTTGAGGGCACTAAGTGTTAAATGGTACATAAAAAGATGTCCAGAAAGGCAATCTCTCTGAGCCTCAGTTGCCTAATCTATAAGTCAAGGATACTGGTGTGAACTTTGAAATGGTATTGGGAGGATTAAATGAGAATGTCTGTAAAGTGCGTGGCACGTAATACCAAAAGCCAAACCTATTGCCACTGAGTCAATTCTGACTCATAGCAACCCTATAGGACAGAGTAGAACTCCCCCATAGAACTTTCAAGGCTATAATCTTTACAGAAGCAGACTGCCACAACTTTCTTCCTGGGAGTGGCTGGTGGGTTTAAACCAGGGCTTTGAGCTGGTTCCTTCTGTTCAAAGCCCTACAGAGTGTTTGCATGTCTAACAAGTTCCCAGGTGATGCTAATGCTGCAGGTTAGGGACCAATTCTGAGAACTGCTAGTAAAGCAGTGGTTCTCAAAATTTATTACACATAAAGTTCAACTGGGGATCTTGTTAAAATGTAGATTCTGATTCAGTATATCTGGGATGGAAATGCAAATTCTCAGGAAGGGTTTGGACCAGAATCAACCAGTTTGAAGCCCTGGTTTGAACTGCCAACCTTTTGGTCACCTTTAACCCCTGCGCCACCAGAGCTCCTTGGCACATAATAATCACTTCATAAATGTTATTTTTCATTATTATTGTTATTGTTATTGAGAATATGATTCAAAAACTCAGCGTTGAAAAGTAAGCAATGATTTAACAAAATAAGGAAGAGTAATTTAAACTGAGAGCAGCATGAGCAAAGTTACAGTGTTTTAGAGGGAACTGCAAGTTACCCAGCAGGGTGGGACCACAAGGTATAAGAAGGCAAGCCAGAAATTTGGCAGGAGCTAGGTCAAAGAAAGTTTTGTCTACTATGTTAAGGAATTTGTACTTTAATAAAAAATGGAGAGCCTTGGAAGGAATTTTTAAAGGTAATAATACGGTTAAATATGACTTTCAAAAAGTTCAGTTTGGCGTGAATGTGGAAGGAAGGTTGGAAGGGTGAAAGATTGGAAGGCGCTAGCAGTTCAGGAAAGAAAAGACATGGGCTGGAGCTAGGTCAATGGAATAGGAAAGAATGTTATTGTTGTTAACTGCTGTTGAGTTGGCCCCAACTCACAGTGACCCCATGTGTTCAAGATGATAAGAGAAATACTAAGAAAGTGAATTTATATTAGGTATCAAAGAATAAGGAAAACTGAAGAAGAATCGATACCTTTGAATTACGGTGTTGGCGAAAAATGTTGAATATACCAGGGACCGCCAAAAGAATGAACAAATTTGTCTTGGAAGGAGTACACCCAGAAAGCTCCTTAGAAGCATAGATGGCAAGACTTTGTCTCACATACTTTGGCCATGTTGTCAGGAGGGATCAGTACCTGGAGAAGGACATCACGCTTGGTAAAGTAGAGGGTCCGAAAAAAAGAGGAAGACGCTTGATGAGATGGGTTGACACAGTGGCTGCAACAATGGGCTCAAGCATAACAAGGATTCTGAAGATGGCACAGGACTGGGTAGTGTTTTGTTCTGTTGTACATAGGGTCACTATGAGTTGGAAATAACTTGGCAGCACTTAATAACAACAGGTACTGATAAGGGGTCCCCGGGTGGTGCAGTTAATGTACTCTCTACTAAATGAAGAGTTGACAGTTTCAGCCCACCCAGAGGTTTCTCAGAAGAAAGGCCTGGCAATCTACTTCTGAAGTATCAGCCATTGAAAACCTTATGGAGCACAGTCCTACTCTGACACACATGGGGTTGCTCTGAGTCGGAATTGACTTGACAGCAGCTGGTTTGGTTTTTACTGTTTAGGTACTGAAAAGGTATGGGGATGGAAGTGAGGCAAAAGGGGAGCTCAAGGACGATTCCAAGGTTTCTTGAGTCACCGAGGGGATGGTAGTACCAATCATCAAGACAAGAAACTTCTAAGCAGCAAGTTTTAGACATGTTGAATTTGAAGTGACAGCACAAAACCAGATGGGTATAACCAATTGCCAACTGGAATATTCAGATAGAACGGTGGAGACAGAAACTAGATAAAGTCTGGAGCTCAGGAGAGTAGCTGGACATGTAGGCTGAGGAACCAACAGCATATAGGCTGTAACTAAAGCCAAGAGAGACAACGAGATGCCCAAGATAGAGTAGGTAGAACAAAGACTAGATCCTGTGTTGTGTGCTGTCGAGTCTATTCCAACTCACAGTGACCCTATATGATAGAGTAGAACTGCCCCATAGGGTTTCCTAGGCTGTAATATTTATGGGAGCAGATGGTTAGATCTTTTTTTTTTCCCATGGAGCAGCTGGTGGGTTTGAACCATTGACCTTTCAGTTAGCAGCCAAGTGCTTAACCATTGCACCACCTGGACTAGATCCTAAACACCCACATTTAAGAGGAGGGAACACTGGGGGGAAAAAAAAGATCAATGAAAAGTTAGTGATGTCACAGAAATCAGGAGAGCAGAGAGTTTGAAACAGAGAGATGGTACTAAGATGAGATTTAAAGAGTTAATTGGACTTAGGCATGTCAAGGTGACCTTTGACAAAGCAACTTGAATAAAGTAATTAGAATAGAAGCCAGGTTGTAGTGAGCTGAAAAAGAAAAAGAAGATAAGGCAGTTGAGAAATCAAGTTCCCAAGAGCTTGCCCTGTGAGGGATAAAAAGAGTAGCTAGAGAAATATGCAGGGCCACAAGGCAAACTTTCAATACCAAGAGACTTCAGCATGTTTGCAGGCTTTGGAGAGGAAGCTGGTAAAGAGGGAAGGATTAAACACTCAGGACAAGAGAGGTGCAATGACAAAATGGCTAGGACATAAAGATGAAATTATATCCTGGACGAGATGGAAGACTTTTAATCAAGAGCCCAGGAAGTTGGATGAGCCTTAAAAAGGAAAAGACCCAGACTGGAAGACAGGGGTAGAAACTTGAGGCAGTTCATACTTGATGACCCCAGTTTTCCCTGTGATGAAGGAAAGAAACTGTTTCGCCGAAAAAAATGGGGACGATAGGGTAAAAAGGGTATGAGTTGATCAAGCTGGTAAAATTTTGTTAAGCCACTGTGGGAAATAGGAAAAGAGATAACCAGAGACTTATTAAGTTGAAGATAACCCAGGGTATACAGCCGTGGTTCTCAGGTGTGGCTGTATATCACCAGTGTCTTGTTAGAAATGCAAATTTGAACCCCATTCCACACCTACTGAATTAGAGATTCTGGTGAGTGGGGCTCTGGGGTGTTTTAACAAGCCCCCTGATGATTGTGGTGTATACTAATGCTTCAGAACCACTGCACTGGGGCTTCAACAGAATTTGTAGCCCTCCCCAACTAGTGAGAAAATGATAAAGCACAAACTATGCTTTATTCTAGTAATGTTTAGTATTATTTTCTATATTGCGATAATACAGTAAATTTTGTGACATTTATACCTTACAGTCTGGGGCAATATCATTAAGAGTTTAAAAAACTGCTGGTTCATCTCTGGAAGTGGATATCATACAAGATAAAAAAGAAATCTGAATGAAGGAATTCCTGTCTTTCAAGTTTTACAAAGCAAATGCTGTAAAAAAAAAAAAAAAATTTGCCTCTAATTAAATTTCTATATTTGTAATAGAGAAATAATAAAATTTTGCCCCGTATTAAAATATTCATCTTATAGTAGCCGTTCTCCAATTACACCTCTGTGCTGATGTCCTCAGATTATAACTAAATAATAGCAGTCGGTTCTTAACTCATGAGGAAAAAATTCACGAATTGAATTTTTCCAATTTTAAGTTATTCTTTCATAAATTTTTCTTAAAACTTTGGCCCTTGCTATTGTTTTTGGGGGTTTTTTGCAGCAAGTGCTAATAGGTAGCAAAATAAAATGGACAAGTAGTAAATGAATATTAACGGGAGTTGAAGTTAGCCAATCATGCTTAGTACAATAGTTTCTCCTTAATTGGACACTTGTTCATGATTGTGATTTTTACAGTACATACCAATAATACAGTCATTTTCTGCTACCATTGTTCAGACAATCTTGTCATTTCCCAAATATTTAGAACCTAACTTTTGGAACTATTTTCATGATGTGGGGGATATTCTTTTCGATATTCTGAATAATCAAAAAAGCCGACAGGCTCATAGTGTAGTAGGATCTTATAGACTTATTTTATAGAAATTGATTTTTGAAAATGGCCAAAAGTCCTTTGGAAATATGTTTAACAAATAGGTAGATGGGTGAACAAGCCAATTTATCCAGACTTGCCTTGCTCTAAGGAATATGATATAATATGTGGAAATCCATAGTTATAAACCATAGGTACACATAGCAGGCAACAGTGAGATATTTCCCAGTAACTTAGAAGTCAGGCTAACTTCTGAAAGTTAATTTGTTAAATAAATAAATGATGGATCACAGTAGGTTGTAATTAAGCAAGCCTCAATTATAACCTCATTAAAACAGTGCGTGAATAAGAGGGAGGTTAGTTGTGAAGTGTAGAAAAGCAAAATTAGAACAAATTGGGGCAGCACACTCCAAAAATGTGGAGGTGAGTGGGAAACAAATGAATCACCCCATCAGAGTCCTAATATTTCGAAAATTCAAACTATGTAGCTAACTCCCTTCTTCTGTTGTGACTAAGCAACCTTTAGATATGCGGCTTCTATGGATCTTCTCACATCATCAGGCCAACAGAAGATTCATTCCACCTGACACTTATATTTTCTCATTGCCAATCGATAATTCAGCAATTTGGTTTTTACTCAGTCTCTTATGAGTTAGAGCGATTCATCTCTGGAACAGTGATAATGTTAACCGGCGAGGGTAGGGGACCAAACCCCAAACATAAACTCCACACAGGTTCAGCCAGCCTTTCTTGGCAGCATCCCAACCTGGAAGCCTGCCTTTCTTCTTCAGGAAACAGCTAAATTAGCATGTGCTTATTCACTTCATAAAAGTGCTATATGAAAAGATTTTGAAACTTAGGGAAGTTAAAGAGGATGAGAAACTGTAAAAACGTTGTGGGGGCAATGTCTCACCTCCTCTAACTTCACAATGAGGAAGGAGAATTGAGATCAACAGCCCAAGCCTGTGAGGTGAAGGTCAGACATGCTTCCTTTCTCTGCCATCTTTATCAGTTCTAACATCTACCATCCCTCCCGCAGCGTTCTCTACTTCTCTACTGGGTTTCATAATTCACTGCAGTGGCCACAAAGAACTCACAGACAGTACTCACAGTTATGGGGTTTATTACGGAAGTAACAGCTAGAATTCAGGCTGTTCTTTCATGAGGACAACCTCTTCCCAGCTGTGCTTGCCTCTGCCCAAAGGGAGTCAGCTTTCTCTCTCCTTGGGCCAGGAAGCCCATAGAGCCATCTCCTGCTGCTGGGTCTCTGCTGCAAAGTCTCTCCTGCCACCACTTCTCACCATCTTTAGGATTACAGGTTGATTTCTCTCTCAGTCTGCTGCTTCCAGGAGCTTCTCAGCACAGGGATCTTGGGTCCAAAGGACGAGCTGACTCCTGGCTGTTCTTCCTTGGTAGTAGTGAAATCTTCTCTCTCCCGCCTCTGGGGTGGCTCATTTCAAGCCCAGCGGGATGGCAAAAACTGACCAATCCCTTTGGTGGGCCATAGTAACCCTATCTGCACAGTCCTACCTAATACCCTGGGTAGGAGTTACAAGACTATGGTGAGAAAGGCCACGCAAAAGCGATCCATGGCACTGCAGAAACTGAGAAATTACGTTTATGTTCAGACAATTTTTTTTTTAACATCAGAATAACTAGTCTTGATTGTGTGATGAGTATAAACTCCAGTAAATTGAACAGATCACTATTTGAGAAGTTTAGCAGTTGAAGAAAGGAAGGAAGGGAACAAGAGAGAAGGAAAAAAGGGTAGTTTTTTGTTTTGTTTTGTTTTTTCTTGAAAAGGACCTAGATCAGGAAAAAAAGAGATCCAATGGAAATAGAGATATAAAAGTCTTTGGAGAGAGGGGAATGAGTGGGGAGCCAGTCACCCTGAGAAGACTGGGGATGTGGGGCGAGGGAATACATCTCTTCTTCTGAGGCAAAACTTCTTTAAAATTACTCCAAAATATGACATTTAGATATTTCTTTCAAATGGCTATAACTTGATGACTATAGACTCTCCTCTCTTGCATTAGGTATCTCTCACCTTTATATTCATTTACTAAACACAGGTTAAGTGCCTCTCCTAATGAAAAGAGAAAGTAAGATCTCTATTCCTAGAGGGCTTACAGTCTAAGGAGTAACGGACATGTAAACAAATTATGGCAGATCTTATGTGTGTGCTATGGGAGTAGAGAAATTCACTCGACAACAGTGGGTTTGGTTTGGTTTTCCTACGGATATACCAATTTTTGTTTATCTGTACTCCACTTGATGGGTATTTGGGTTGATTCTACTTTTTGGCTATTATGAATAATGCTGCTGTGAATCATTTTTGTACACATTCCTATACAAGCTTTTGTGTGGTTGTATATTCATTTCTCTTGAGTTTAAAGCTAGAAATGAAATTTCTAGGTTGTATGGTAAATCTGGCAACCCTGGTGGTGTGATTAAGAGCTATGGCTGCTAACCAAAAGGTTAGCAGTTTGAATCCACCAGGTGCTCCTTGGAAACTCTATGGGACAGTTCTACTCTGTCCTATAGGGTCGCTATGAGTCAGAGTCGACTCGATGGCAACAGGACAGGTTTACGGTAAATTTATGTTTAACTTTTTAAGAAACTGTCAAGCTGTTTTCCAAAATGTCCACCATTTTACATTTTTTATCAGCAATGTTCAAGAGTTCCTATTTCTCCACATCACCAACTTTTGTTTTCTGTTTTGTTTTTAAGTAATAACATCTAACTGGGTGTGAAATAGTATCTCATTGTGGTTTTAATTTGCATTTTCCTAATGACTAGTAATGCCAGACTTGGTAAAGTGATACTTGTTAATATTTAAAGGATAGCATATTAGCCACTCATATATCTTTTGATGAAATGCCTACTCAGATCTTTTGCCAGTCACCTAATATTTTAAGGAACCAAAATTAGTTAAGAATTAGAGATATATTCTTTAGATTCAATTTGATTTATATATTTAAGTATTGCTCATATATAATTATTTATCTTTAATAACATTGAATAAAAACAACACAACAGAATATTAATATTGACCTGCTCAAGTCCTCCAAGGAAAGTACACTGTCTCATCTTGGTGCTCCCTGCTCCTCACAGATTACTAAATTCCTCACCTATTTACCTATATTTGCTTCATAGAGTTGTAGTAAAGTGCACTTAAGTGTAGATAAGGCTTTTGATGTATAGCTCTTAGCACAGTGCCTGGCCACCATAAGTGCTCAATGATCAGTAGTTACTGTCTGGGGGCAGCGGTGGTTCAGTGGTAGGTAGAATGCTTGCCTTCCATACAGGAGCCCCGGGTGAGATTCCTGGCAGCCATAACTTGTCCGTCACTGGAGGCTTATGTGTTGCCATAATGCTACACAGATTTTAGTAGAGCTTCCAGGCTAAAATGGACTAGGAAGAAAGATGTGGTTATCTACTTCCAAAAAAGAAAGTGAAATAAGAACCTATGGAGCACAATGGTCCAATGTGGGCAGCATTTTGTTTAGTTCAATTGGGGACAGACTCCATGGCAGCTAACAAGAACATCATCATTATGGTTAGTATCTGAACAGCCAGACTTCAGCAGTAGGTCTCACTAGCGAGAAGCAGGTTAACTGCTTTTCTTCCCATAATTATCCCTTTAAAATGTTTAAGTGTGTATAATTTCTTTTGAAACCAATACACAGAAAAAAAATTACAAAAATAGACATACCGATAAACATTATAAAAAAGATATGTGAAGAGTATGATTTTAAAGAAATTGGCAATGAGATACATTATGGTATCTTCATTACTAATTCTTAAATATTAACAAGTATTATTTTGCCACATTCTAGCATTATCCCTAAAACAAAAACCAAACCGGTTGCCAACGAGTCAATTCTGACTCATAGCAACCCTATAGGACAAAGTAGAACTGCCCCATAAGACTTCCAAGGCTGTAAATCTTTATGGAGGTAGACTGCCACATCTTCTCCCTCGGAGCAAGTAGCTGATATGTTTGAACCTCCCTCCTTCCAGTTAGTAGTCAAGCACTTAACCACTGTGCCACCAGGGCTCCTTGCATCATTCCTAGGCTTATGTAAAACACTTTTTTTTAACTCGCCTTAAATCTTTATCTTGAAGTTGGCCGGTTCCCCAAAAGAGCTCCTCTGACCTTCACACCAGTTTATCACCTTGAGTTCCAAGTAAGAAAGTAGGTGTCCTTGACCCCATTTTAGACACAAGGAGATTGAGACTCAAAGTGGTTATGTAATTTTCCCCCAAGTCATACAAAACAAAAGATGAGCCTGTGTTTCGTCCAATGTCTATGTGACTCTGGAAGGCTGTCTCCTCTTGCAGAAGAGGTGTTTGAAGCCGTTGTTTACAAAAGTAAACTAAAGAAGTTTCTAATTAATAATACAAGGTCCTGTAGCTACCTTGAACTGTGAGAATGAGTTGTTTGGGCTGACCCTTGGATTACGTGGATGGGAATGACACTTACAGAAATTAGTGACGTACTCCAGAGGAGTTTTCTTTCCTCTTCTCTCCTGTTTTTGTATTCCCACCCCTTTATTTGTTTCCTCCTCTCTTCATTTGTATCTGTGTTAATAAATAGTCTCAAGGTAGAAACAAAATTGAGCAAGATCAACACTGAGGGCAGAGAGAAGTACCCAGATGCCAAAGTGGCTTCCTTTTACATTTATCTTTCCCTTTTTCATATTTCTATTTTTCCTGTTTTTCTCTTTCGTGCCTCCACCCCACCCCCACCCTCAACAAAGAAAGAAAGGAAGATGAGACAGAGGGAGGGAGAGAGGGAAGAAACAAAATCATGGAGGTAGGAAGTGGAGATAAGAGAGGAGGCCCCTGGCAGCGGCTGGGTTTTGTGGTAAAAGTCAGGGGTTCTTTCCTCCTTCCTTTGCCCCCACCTTCGCCTGTCTCTTTTCCAACACAGGTGTTGCCGCCAGTGATAGAACACGCCTAGTTCCAGTAAATGGTAACTGAGAAAAGGGTGGTAATTTCCTTGTGAACTGGTGTTTGCCTGCCCCGTAAAGGATCTGGATAAAATGAATTCAAATCCCTACTCTCACTTTGTGCCAAATCTGATGCCCTCTCCAAGACTTTCCCAAATTCCTGGGTGTTTATAGTCTCGTGGTTACCTCCAGCTCTGACTTGCTGATTCCATTACATTTCAGTTCTCCCCTCTGAGTCTGGGGTATTGTTTTATTTCAATCTCTGAATCTATTTACACTTGCAACTCAGCTGCTTCTCTTGATTTCTATTATTTAAAAATACCATGCTCACAAAGGCCTCTTTATGTGTGGTAAACTTGACTGAAGGTATGGACAGATGAAGAAGTACAGGGCAGCAACACAAACTACCTAAAATTTCATACAACATGTTCTTGTTTTAAAAAATCTCTTCAGCTGTGCTAATCCTGCAATTCACTTTGAGATTTTTTTTTTTAAAGATGAATTGATGGATGGAGAGATGGATAGATGTGCAGATGTGTGATTAAGCAAGTATAATAAAATATTAATGTCAAATCTCAGTGGTAACTAGATGGTTGTTCACTGTAAAAATTCTTTCTACTTTGCCGTTTGAAAATTTTTATAATAAAATGTTGGGGAGGGAACAAAAAACAAAACAGCTAGGAGGGTTGGGATAAGGGAAGTGGCTGGAAGAGATTGGGCTTTCCACATTAGAAAAATATGTTGCATTTGAATGACTGTTCTCATTAGCCAGAAAGGCAGGGACCCCCAAGAGTCACACAGCCCAGCCACGTAAACAGGCTTTGCCCTTCTTTCACTATTCAATTGTTGGTTATAATTTTTAAAAGCCTACCTTATCTAATTTAATTCTTTTGGCAATCTTGTGAAGTAGGCATTAAAAAAAAAAAAATCATACCTCTTTTTCAGATTAGGGAACCTGGAATTGGACTCAGAGAGGTTAGCCTAAAGTCACACATTAGTGAGAGAATTAGGGCTTAAACCAAATTCTCTCCACTAGTGTGGTTTTTCTCTTCAGTAAGGGAACTGACTCCAACTCATTTTGACCCCATGTGTGTAGAACTGGATTCTACAGGGTTTTCAATAGCTCCTTTTTTAGAAATAGATCACCAGTCCTTTCTTCTTAGGCACCTACAGATGAACTTGAAACTTCTGCCTTTCAACCAGCAGCTGAGTGTTTTGCACCACCCAGGAACTCCCCAGTAAGAGAACCACTGACTAATTTCTACCCATTTCTAATGGAAAGCAGCTTAGCTTCCTTTCCATTATCTCTTTATAACCACACTCTTTTAGTCTTCTCACCCAAGCTGCTTAAGATCTTCTCTTAAACAAAAACCTCCTCCAGAGTTCTTTAAGAGCGAGAACTATCTTGGCTGCTAACTGAAAGACTGTTCAAAACCACCAGCCACTTTGTGGGGAGAAAGATGTAGCAGTCTGCTTCCGTAAAGATTAAAACCCTTTACAGCCTTGGAAACCCTATGGGGCAGTTCTCTGTCCTGAAGGGTCACTATGAGTTGGAATTGACTCAATGGCAATGAATTCTGTTTTTTGTTTTTGGTCCAAAATAGATACTGAATATGTATTTGAGGCTATGTGTACAGTGGAATAAGCAAGGGAGATGAAGCTCAAAGAGCTTGTCTAAGTCCTGATTCTCTCACTGTAAGTGTGGTTTTGTACCAGTTGCATAACTTCTCTGAGTCTATTTCTGTGTTTTCTAATCTGGAAAAGACTTGATTTAAAAAAAAGAAAAAGCCCACTTCACGGGATTGCCGTGAGAATTAAATTGGATAAGGTGGGCTTTAAAAAATTAAAACCAGTAATTGAGTAATTGGCTAACAAAAAGAGGGCAGAACCTGTTTATGTGGCTGAGCTGTGTGACTGACTCCTGGGGGTCCTTGCCTTTCTGGCTAATGAGCAATAGGCATTCAAACACCAGCACGTTTCCAACCATCCCCCTTCTCCAACCGCCAACTCCCACCCCTAGTAAAACCAAAACCAAACCAAACCAAACCCACTGCCGTAGAGCCAATTCCAACTCATAGCGACCCTATAGGACAGAGTAGAACTGCACCATAGAGTTTCCAAGGAACACCTGGAGGATTCCAACTGCCGTCTTCTTGGTTAGCAGCCATAGCACTTAACCACTATGCCACCAGGCCACCCCTAGTAGCAGCCCTCTTAATGAACTTCTGTCTTTCTACAATGCTTATTTCTCTCTGCTCCTCAAGTCCCCTGCCTCTCCACCACTCCCTCCCCTGTGAACTTCAGTGGTCTTTCTCCCCCTTTTCAGCGATAGAAACGGCCACTATGGAAACAGCTTTCTGTTTCTCTCTCTCTAATAGTCCATCCGTTCTTTTTGATAGTGTTATTGCAAGCTGACATTTATTAATTGATTCTAAGAAAAAATCCATGCTATTGAGTAGAATTTACAATTATTGAGTAGAATTTACAATTTGTAGGGTATCTGTCAACAGCATATTAGATATCAACATAACATACAAACCTGATTAGTATTGGGAAATAGACCAGAAGGCCAAGCTTCAAAGTTTAACAAAAAAGAATGTGAAATTTGCATTTTAGCCAGAGAAAGATTCTCATCATTCCAGAATTATAACATCCCATTTTGAAAGATATGTGTGTTAGATTTCAGTGCTGCCTTCATGAATGCATTTCCGGAAAGGGAGCAATATAGACATAAAGTCAGATAGGCTAATGAGTTATAACTCTGGGAACCAGCAGACTTGGAAAAAGGCCTCAAAAGGTCATCTAGTTCACCCTGACGTCTCTTGGCACATCAATGCTGGACTGATCCAAGTCACTTGGTTACATTTCCAATGATAAAAATTCTAGTTTCTCTTTGTAATCTGATTTAATGAATGGATTTCAAAGAACATTAACTCACTTCAATAGCACTTTTTGTTCATGTCCTCACCCCTGTTTAGAATGCCTTCCTCTCCACCCATGCAAACTCTACAATGATTTAATAACTCATCCTTTCGTCTCCATTAAACTTTACTTGCTCATAGGGGCCACAGCAATTTTTCCACCTCTACACTAATATCCATAACGTTTACTTGGCAATTAAATGTGAGCTCTCATTACCCTTACAAAGTTTTATATGCACACACACACTGTATGTTATTTAATATTTCATGATTGCAAATATTCTCTCTGCATTCAGACTACCACTACCATAAAGGCAAAAACTGGAGCTTACACATCTTTGTGCCTTAGCATAGTACTTTTTCATAAAATAAGCATTTTATTAATCTTTGTTCAACAGTGCACAAGAGCCACCAGCTCATACTAGGTTGTAAGAGCCAAATGCACACATATCTTTCAGGCTCAGTGCTTGGTGATGTCATGTTGGTAGCTTGAAATTGGCCATGCTGGGAGTATTTATACTACTACAAATCAGTAGCCTAAATTCAAATCTAGCTTTACCATTTACTAGTTGTGTGACATTTGGTGAGATTCCTCTCTGTGCCTCTGAGTTGCTTCATCTGAAAATTGGATAATTAATTATCTATTTCATAAGGTTGTTTTGAGGAATAAATGAGTTCATATGTGTAAATTACTTCCAAAGAATCCTTGGTACATAGTTAATGTTCAATAAAAAAAAAAATGTTCAATAACTGATAGTTTAATCCCTCTACCTATTTCATAAATTCTCAACTCCTCTGTAAAGCTTTCAAGGAAACCCACAAAGTAATCACACTCAATTTATGTGACTTCATTTCCCACAACTCCCCATACACATCTTCTGCTGCCTCAATGGACTCCTCTTCACCTACCCCTCTGATGAGAGAACGTGACTGTGGGCTAGAAATTTCTCTTTCTACACACAGCAGAAGTGATCACTGACTGAGAGACTGGGGCTAAAGTAGCAGACGGCATGTTCTAGCATCCTGACTTCTCAGGTAGAGTTAATTTTTGTGTATTATGAGGTAGGGGTCTAACTTCATTCTTTTGCATGCTACTTACCCATTTTTAAGTTGACATGTATGCTGTCATTTGTCTGTCTGCCCACAGACCTATCACTTACCTTCTTCCTGTTTCCGGGAATTACTTTTCCCAGGTTCCCTTGACTTTCAGGTATGGCAACTGCTGGAGGTACAAGTGGAAGATTATAGGACAAGTAGAAGGGAAAAGCCAGAGAATTTCATTTCTCCTCATCTTATTCTGCTTTGGTAGTGTCCCTAGCAGTGGCTGTGTTGCCTCCGTGGCTCCAATGTGAATAAAATAGCCCTTTTACTCTGTGGTTCTTAGATCCTCAGGGTAGTCACCACCGTGATTCTAGCTTTGAGGTGTCCTGGCTCATGAGCTCTGGTAACAATACCTATGCCTCTTGTTCCTCCAATCTTAGTGGGGAGCAACTCTAAACCAAAAACAACCCATTGCTGCCAAGTCAATTCCAACTTATAGAAACCCTATAGGGCAGAGTAGAATTGCCCCATAAGGTTTCCAAGGAGCAGCTGGTGGATTCGAACCGCTGACCTTTCGGCTGCTAACCATATCTCTTAATCATAATGCCACCAGGGTTCCTGCTGTTGCTAATTTCTGGACTGTTTCATCATCTCCTGTTGAGGTCTCAGCTCTTCTGTATCCTATATACAACTTTATAAAATTCCCACTGCTAAAAGCATACCTCAGAATGCTTTTTTTTCTTCTTCTTCTTCATGATTGGACTCTGATTGATAAAACATTTCACATTTTTTATTACATGTTTAAATAGTTGCAAAGGATCCCATTTCTAGTGTATTGTAATTATGAACATGTAAAATTAAAACCTATGTATCACTCAAATGTATTCAGGGAAAGCTAAACATCATAGTGATTTGAGATCACCTTCATCCATTTAAAAAATACATGAACAAGACCCTCATCTGTCAAAAATTTTACCTTGTTCCTTTTTTCCCACTTCCACTTCCCCCACAGAATGATATTCTAATATGTTTTTATGTGCAGAAGTCTTCAATTTATCATGTCGTCCTATTTCTCAGCAGCAAAAACAGGTACATAAATCGAAATTGCAAATTGTTAAGCTTCCTAGATATGTAAGATTTTATCTATTAAATATTTCTCCTTGTTCAAGTTATTATAGTGTTATTATTGCCACAATATATAATTGATGAAAACAATATAAAGGTAGTACAATTTTTAATAAATAATGATTAAACATGAAAGTTATTTTTTTTTTGGAAATGAATTTCTTTAGCCATTGAGTGAAGTGGTGTTTTTGGTGCCTTGATTTGTGGAGACTCTGTGCGGAAAGTCAAGTCAGGGGATTTTATGCCCTGAGGCAATGCAGAATAGTAAGTGAAGGTGGCCAGGAGGCATCCTTTCTTTTGTGAAGCGGGGAAAAGGGAAATATGAAGGAAGAAAAGCAGAACCACAGGCAGATTCTTGGCAGGTCACATTTGACCTGTTGCTGTCTAGTCAATTCTGTATGACTTTGGAGGAGTCCCTATGTGGCACAAGTGGTTAAGCGTTCCCTACTAGCTAAAAGGTTGGTGGTTCAAACCCACCCAGAGGCACCTCAGAAGGCAGGCACGGCAATCTGCTTCTAAAAGGTCACAGCCTTGAAAACCATCTGGAGCAAAATTTAATTCAACAGATTTGACTCAATGGCTACAAACAAAAACAAAGTATATGACTTTGAGGACTTGGAAATTTATTCTCTTAAAATTATCTGTGCCTATGAAAAGTCTTCACGCCTTTCAGGTTTACACGTAGCCCCGGCATCATGGGGGAAATTACCCTGATGCAATGGTAGCCTCTAAGAACGCTACAGGCAAACTATGCTAGGGATCACTGAACAAAAAGGCTTATAGGCCAAATTAAGTTGCTTAAATCATGCACTTCATTGAAATAATTGAAAACACACAGAGAAATGCAAGGGGATAGAGGTGGAGGAGTAAGTTAATTAATATGCTTAGGACAGTGTGCAAACAGGGTGGAAGGACTACATTACCTGAATTCTGAATTATATGAAGGTCATATGTTCTATCACCAGTCAGCAATCCCCGCGCCCCCAGCTTCATAATGTGTTTATCCACCAGAGTGGAGGTTTGAGCAAAGGCACCCAGCAGAAGGAAGGTGCCTGGCATCGATACCTGCTTGCTTTAGGATACACCTGGCCACAGGTGTAGTTCAACTAGACTGATGAGCAGCTGCAAATTTTATATGGCAAAGAACAAGTGGGCTGGAATGGATGTCATCATTGGGAAGCCCATTTAAGACCTTGTGAATATCAAATGTCTCATGTATATTTGGTGCTCTTGGGCCTTTCATACCTTCCTATTGATGTGAGCTCATACACCCTATTTCCTTTATGCCCAACATGTTTCACAAGGGACTTACTACCATGTTTAGTTTCATTTATTCTCCTTATTTGTTTCTCTTATTTTCTATAGCAGAATGAATATTTTTAAATAATACAGCAAACCACATTACACCCAGTTTGAAGACCACCACTATGGCATAAGTGCTGTGATATTGATCCCCGATCCCTCAGGCACCAGTGTGGGTGGGATGACTGGAGCGGCACTCCCCCTGCCTCCAAGCAAAAGCCTCTCATTTCTCTACTCCAGTATGACATATAAAATATCATAATTTTCTATGATAATGGGTATATACTTTAGTTGGGGTTGCTTTGGTGGCATAGTGGTTAAGTGCTCCAGCTGCTAACCAAAAGGTCGACAGTCAGAATTCACCAGGCACTCCTTGGAAGCTATCGGGCAGTTCTACTCGGTCCTATGGGGTTGCTATGAGTCAGAAGCGACTCAACGGCAATGGGTTCGGTTTTTGGATAAACTTTGGTTAGTTAATAAGTGTCTGTAACTAAGGTATACACTTAGACACAGAATTGCTAAGTCATAGAGCTTATGTGGAGCCCTGGTGGACAGTGGTTAAGTGGGGAAGCTGCTAATCAAAAGGTCGTGGTTCAAATTCACCAGCTGCTCCTTGGAAACCCTGTGGGGCAGTTCTACGCTGTCCTGTAGGGTCGCTATGAGTCAGAATTGACTCAATGGCAATGGGTTTAGAGCATATGCACTTCAACTTTACCAGATAATGCCAAACTATTATTCCAAGTCTTTTCTCCCCAATTCAAATTTTCAATAAAATGTAAGAAATTTTCCATTTCTCCACATTCTCATCAATATTTGAAAATTACAAATAGAACCATAGACTTTAATAATATGAAAAGTTCCTGTTTTAAAGGACAGAAAATTCAAATGTAAAGAAAATTTTAAGTGTGTTTATTTATTCATTAACTCTTTGCCACAAACATCCATTGTACATTTACTTGCTCTAGGCGTTATGCTAATTGATGAGGATAAAAGATAAATAAGATAAATTCTTGCCGTCAAGGAGCTTACATTCTCTTTGGGAGACTTTTATGTGAACAGAAAATTCAGGTGATGAGTGCAATAATAGAGGTAAATCCAAGTTGCTATAGCATTGATGAGGGAGAGAGAAGAACGTGGCTGATGCTAGGGCAAGGGATGTTAGGAGATAAATAAGTTGGGGTTTTTCATAAGATGTGTTTATTTTCAAATTTGGGGTGTATCACATTAGATAAGCATTGTGTTTAACCTCTTACACCCTGTACTTGTGGGTCTGTGATGGTAACTTGAGAAAGCCAGATCATGCGGGGTTTTTATCCTGTATGCTAGGTTATGTGGAACCACTGAAGGGTTTTAAGCAATGAAATGACATGATTGGAATTGTGTTTTAAAAATGAAAACTCTGTCCTCTGTGGAGGATGAATTGGGATTAATATAGGCATGAATGGAGGCAGGGAGACAGGTTGGGGGTCAACTGCAATTGAGATTCAAGATGATGAAGGCCTGAACTAAGATAGTGGCAAAAAAAAAAAGCAACCTCTTGCTTTGGGGTCGATTCCAACCTACAGTGACCCTAGAGGACAGAGTAGGGCTGCCCCATAGGGTTTCCAAGGAGTAGCTGGTGGATTTGAACTGCCTACCTTTTGATTAGCTGCCATATCACTTAACCACTGCACCACCAGGGCCAAGACAGTGGCAATAGTTGGGAAGAAAATAGATTTGGGTAATATTCAGGAAGTAGCATTAATAAAATTAGGTGATAGAATAGATGTGGCAAGTGATAAGTCTATGATGATACCCAAGTTTCAGGCTATGGGGGGTATATTTATTTATTTAATCAAATAATACGTATTTGGAGCCCTGGTAGTACAGTAGTTAAGAGATCAACTGCTAACCAAAAAGATTGGCAATTAGAATCCACCAGCTAGTCCTTGGAAACCCTAGGAGGTAGTTCTATTCTGTCCTATAGGGTTGCTGTGAGTCAGAATTGACTCAACGGAACAGGTGTGTTTTTTTTTGTTTGTTTGTTTTAGGTATATGACAGGCCCTATGCTGACTGCAAGGAATATTTAGGGTTACTGTGTCAGACGACTCCAGGCGACACTATTCACATTGTACATACATGGAATATAGTAGGAATTGTATTCGCTGGACTTCTTCCATAGTGTGAGACCAGATAGCCTGTTAACTAGACAAACACAATTACTTTTATTATAGAGCACACAATCCTGTGTATAGGGGTACTAGTAACCAAGACACAGGAAAAAAAAAAAAGGCTGGCTAGTAGGCCTTAGGAACATAAACATTGCTCCTTGTGTCTCTTTTTCTGCCCGAAGCAATGATCTTGGCATGCATATTGGGCATACTGTGCTTGAGGGGATCTACAGAGTCTTCAGGTGGAAATTTCCATGAGGCCTTAGGACGTGTTGGTTTGGAGTTAAGGTTTTAAAATGAGTTAGTTAAAAAGGTTTCCCAGTGCACTTCCCATTTTGCAGCTTTACCTACTTTCTCTAGTATGTGCTGAGAAGGAATAAGTTCATATGTGGTCCTGTTGCTCTGCTCCTGGAAGGGAATTCAAAGGGAAGAGACTAAGTCTCCACTCCAACATAAACCTTCTGAAGGTTTTTTCTTGCAATGCTTCCAAATTGTATACTCTCCAACAAAGGATTTCAGAAAATTAAGCAACTTGTATGAAAATTATCAAGGCCACATAAGTTTTCCACTTAAGAGACCATTTTCAAGGGTGAAGTGCATGAATTAAGCTAATTTATTTTCTTTTTGTAGTGTTTAATAAAAATTGCTAATAGATTGTTTTGAACTTTACCTTATTTAGACTTATCACCTCTTCTCTTTTTTTTAGTGACAAATGTAAAGGGACCTTCCAAATATTTTCCTTCCAGTTGTGTAATTTTAACACTGATGGTAAGGAATGTTCTATAGAAAGTTCAGCTTTGATCTGAAACATTTTTGCCAGATCTTTGCCTACAGGGAATTTTTATGGTTGAGTTTGTAGATGCTTGCAAAATGGAAGTTGAACATTAAAAGGCTGTCAATTTTTAAGGCTGTCTGTCGGATGAGTCAGGCTTCTTCTATATCATACTTCTAGGAATTCTCCCGCTTATTTATTTTTGTAGTTCAAGTATCATCACACACATCTTTTTTAAAAGGTATTTTCAGAGTATGTTTTTATGCACCGGCACCATCAGCATCAGAGAAGTCATGATCAAATGTTGAATGATGATATGTAATAGATCAGAACACCTCAGCTAGTTTCCGTGTTTACAGTTACGAGCACACCACAATGATACCCTTCGAAAAGGATAAACAGTAGTGAAGCAAATTTAAAACAGAAATAAAATATATACTCAATGAAACCACCGGATAAAACCCATGTTTTTAGCAACTCTGGAGAAGAATAAGCTTTAAGCTAAGCAAATCAGATGACCATCTGGAAGAGTTCATCAGTTTGATTTACTGTAGGATTTCTTACTTGAAAATAATGGGAGTAGAGTTGCCCAATGGGGTCTTAGATTTCTTGATTAACCAAGTACATATAAATCTGGCCTAAACACAGAAGTCAAAATCCTAATTAAAACTTGCTAAGACTCTTTAGTATATATGAGAAGTCAAATAATAAGTTTGATTTACTTTAAAAAGCCAAGGAATCAATATGTCATGGCTATTACTCAAACCTGATCAACAAAAACCAAAGAAAGTTAGAGGTTATACTCAGGAAATAAATACATGCCCTGGCAAAGATGTGAATTAACAGAAAAAGATTTGTATTGGCAAAGGAAAGAACACTAGTCAAGTAAGCTTTTCCCTTTTTTTTTTTTTAATGTCTCACTTTTATTTCTACTGTGGTGAAAGTTTACTTTCATAGTGGCATCAGTGGTAACTGTCTATTATAAAAACCTTGTAAAGCCTCGATATTGAAATCCACTTCATTTATTCAAAGAAGAATCTAATTAATTTAACATCAAAGACATACTTAAGGAAATGAAAGATTCTAACAGGCTCTAAAGTGTATTTCTTTAGCATATATTCTATTCAATAAAATTGAAGACAGTTCTAAAAAGGGATAACAACAACAAAGGAGGCCTATCTTCTGCTTTTCTTAAATTACATAACTATAAGTAGATGGGAAACCCTGGTGGTATAGTGGTTAAGTGCTACAGCTGCTAACCAAGAGGTCAGCAGTTCAAATCTGCCAGGCGCTCCTTGGAAACTACGGGGCAGTTCTACCCTGTCCTATAGGGTCGCTGTAGTCAGAATCGACTTGATGGCAGTGGGTTTTTTTTGGTATAAGTAGATGGGAAACCCTGGTAGAGTAGTGGTTAAGTGCTATAGCTGTTAACCAAAAGGTTGGCAGTTCAAAGCCACCAGGTGCTTCTTGGGAACTCTACAGGGCAGTTCTACCCTGCCCTACAGGGTCACTACAAGTCAGAATTGGCTCGACGGCAATGGGTGTTGGGTTTTTTATAAGCAGATGATGAGTATTTTTGTTGAGAAAGAGTAACAAGCAGATAAACATATGTCAAACACACACAATTAATTACTCCCACATAATGAAGGCTAAAAGGTTAAATTCTTCTGTTATATCTGCTATTGAAACCTCTGTTAGGTCCTGAAAGTTATAAGGATGAGCTCTTTTGTGGGGAAAAAAAAAAACAATCCTGTTGCCATAGAGTTGATTCTGACTCATAGCTACCCTATAGGACAGGACAGAGTAGAACTGCCCCCTAGGGTTTCCAAGGAGCGGCTGGTGGACTCCAACTGCAGACATTTTGGTTAGCAGCAGAGCTCTTAACCACTATGCCACCAGTGCTCCATACATATATACATTTAGTAGTATATAAAAAAGGGAAATGTGCTCATGATGAGGCAGGGAGGTCAGGAATCACTCTGTAAGTCTATACCTACAGAGCAAGGGCCAGGACTAGGGGGATATGAGTGAGGCGCTCTTTTGAGGTACAGAATTTAAGGGTGTCAAAAAATCCCATTATCAAGATTTTATATACATATATAAATTTTAATTTTGGTGAAAATATACACAGAACATACACCCATGCATCAATTTCTACATGTACATACAGTTCAGTAATGCTGGTTACATTCCTCACATTGTGTCAGCATTCTTACTGTCTCTGCCCATATTGTTTTGCCATCATTGACTTAGACTCCAAAAAAAGCAAACCAAACCTGTTGCTGCGGAGTCGATTCCGACTCAAAGCAACCCTATATAACAGAGTAGAACGCCCCATGTGGTTTCCCAGGAGCGTCTGGTGGACTTGAACTGCCGAGCTTTTGGTTAGCAGCCATAGCTCTTAACCACTAGGCCACCAGGGTTTCTGACTTAGACTCAGTACCTGCTAAACTTCTCATCCATGCTTTAGAGTTACTGTTGAGAATTTGATCTCACATAGATAATTCTTTAAAACAGTGCAATGCTCATGATGAACACTCTTTACTAATTTAGCTGAACAGTTGTTAAGTTTAAAGGTGACTTCAGGGAGTAATTTCAGTTCATGGTTTGAAGATTTTCTATTTTAAAAAATAATATTTTATTTTTTGGCAAAAATATACACGGCAAAACTCACTCCCATTCAACAGTTTCCAGACATCATGATTAGTGACATTAGTCACGTTCTTCACATTGTGTCAACATTCTCCTTATTTCTGTTCTAGTTGTTTCACTCCCGTTGTCGTCTGCCTCACCCTAGTCCTGGCCTTGCACAGAGCAGCTCCCATTAACCTCTCCTGTTCAGATCAAGTAGGGCAATGGGCAGGGAGAGTAGGGCAGGACCAACTGCCTGACTTCTAGAAGCCACCTGAATATTCTCCCTGTAAATGTGCACAAGGTGGGAATCATGGTACCAAGGCCCTCTGTGACCTAATTACAAGCAGCCTAGCCAACTTTGTTCCCCCACTACATTACATTATTCACTTCTAGACAGGATAATTCCTTTAATGTTTTGACACATTTTTCTGCCACTTTGACTTAGCTTGGAATTTTCTAAAAATATTTCAAAGTTCTTTGTACCCTTTCAAAAGTAATAATTAAGTTTGGAAAATACTGTACTTTGGATTCTTATTTGGATTCAAGGTACATATGGCATATTAAAGGCTCGGAGCAAATCGGCAGTAACTAGGTCTATTTATTTTGTTTAATCCAGTATTTCTGTTGTATTTTACCATAGAACAATAGCATTGCCTAGTATCTCACTTTTAAGTACAGTAAAGCCACATTCATCAAATCCTGCTCCCCTTCTTTCCTGGGTGGTAGCATTTTGCTCTTCTGATCCTGTAAAGGAAACACTGGGGGCATAGTGGTTAAGAGTTCGGTTGCTAAACAAAAGGTCAGCGGTTTGAATCTACCAGGAGATCCTTAGAAACCTGATGGGGCAGTTCTACTCTATCCTCTAAGGTCGCTATGAGTAGGAATCGACTTGATGGCAACGGGTTTGGTCTTCTGGTTTTTGATCCTGCAAAATGCCTATCCACTTTCCTTGACCCTGGCTTTTATCAGAGGTAGGCAATGAGGAACTCTGAAGTTTTGGTACGTGATTTTATTTATGGAAATGTATTTTGAAATGTTTATTGTGGTTAAATATGTATAACAAAAATTTGCCATTTTAACCATTTTTAAGTGTATATTTCAAGGACATTAATTGCATTTACCACGTTGTGTAACCATCGCCACTATCCATTTCCAAAAGTTTTTTTAACACCCAAACAGAAGCTCAGTGCCCCTTAAGTAATAACTCCCAGTTCCTCCTGCCACCCAGCCTTTTGTTTCTATGTATTTGCCTATTCTAGATGTTTCATGTAAGCGAGAGGATCATATAATATTTGTCCTTTTGTGACTGGCTTATTTTCCTCAGCATAAAGTTTTCAAGGTTCATCCATATTGAAGCATGTACCAGAACTTCATTTCTCTTTATGCTGAATAATATTCCACTGTCTGTATGTACCACATTCTGTTTATCCATTCATCTGTTCATGGCGCTTGGGTTGTTTCCACCTTTTGGCTGTTGTGAATATTCTGTGTGAATACTGGCAGTGAACGTTGGTGTTGAAGTATCTGTTTGTGTCCCCACTTTCAATTCTTTTGAGTATATACGTAGGAATGGAATTGTGGGTGGTAAGATAATTCTATGTTTAATTTTTTGAGGAAGACCAAACTGTTTTCCACAAAAGTTATGCCATTTGACATACCCACTAGCAATGCATGAGAACACTGTTTTTTCAGCATCCTTGCCAACACTTGTTATTTTCCCTTTTTCTGATAGCAGCCATCCTAGTGGGGTGAAGTGTGGTTTTAATTCACTTTTCCCTAACAAGAGATGATGCTGACCATCTTTCATGTGTATATTGGCCATTTGTTATCTTCTTTGGAGAAATGTCTATTCGAGTCTTTTGCCCATTTTTAAAACTGGTTTGACTGTCTTTTTTGTTGACTTAGAAGAGTTCTTTGTATGTTCTGGATATTAAACCTTTATCAGATACATGGTTTCCAAATATTTTCTCACATTTGTTGTTTTTTTTGTAGGTCGTGACTTCACTTTCTTGATGAAAATCTTTGATGGGCAAAAGATTTTAATTTTATTGAAGTCTCTATGTTTTTTCTTTGGTTGCTTGTGTTTTTGGTGCCATATCTAAGAATCTATTGACAAAAACAAGATCTTGAAGCTTTACTCCTGTGTTTTCTTTTAAGAGTTTTATGGTTTAATTCTTACATTTAGGCCACTGATTCATTTTCAGTTAATTTTTGTATATTGTGTGAGGTATGGGTCCAACTTCATTCTGTTGCATGTGAATGAGCCACATGTCCTGGCACCATTTGTTGAAGAGGCTATTCCTTCTCCATTGAATGGACTGGTACCCTTGTCAAAAATCAATTGTCCACAGATTTATAGGTTTATTTCTGGATTCTTAATTCTATTCCATTGGTCAATATGTCTATCCATATACCAGTACCACATTGTTTTGATTACTGCAGCTTTATAGTATGTTTTGAAATCGGCAAGTGTGAGTCCTCTTACTTTGTACTTTTTCAAGATTGTTTTGGCTATTCAGGGCCCCTTGGAATTCCATATGGATTTGAGAATCAATTTTTTCTTTTCTGAAAAAAAAAAAAAAAAAACCTTTTGTAATTTTGATAGGAATTGCATTGAATCAGTAGATCACACTGAGTAGCATGGACATCTTAGCAATATTAAGTCTTCCAAAGCAAGAATACAGGATGCTTTTCAGTTTATTTAGGACTTCTTTAATTTCTTTCAGCAATGCTTTAGAGTTTTCAGTGGACATGTCTTTCATCTTGCTATTCAAATTTATTCCTAGGCATTTTATTGTTTTAGGCGCTATTGTAAATGGAATTGTTTTCTAAATTTCTTTTTTAGCTTGTTCATTGTTGGTTTATGGAAACACAGCTAATTTTTGTGTGTTGATCTTGTATCCTGAAACTTTGCTGAATTCATTTATTAGCTCAAGTAACTTTCTTGTAGAATCTTTGGGATTTTCTATATATACGATCATGTCAGTTGTGAATACAGATACTTTTACCTCTCTTTTTACAGTTTGGATGCCCTTCATTTCTTTTTCTCGCCTAATTGCTCTGGCTAGAACTTCCAGTACAGTGTTGAATAGGAATGGTGGCCGGAGGCACCCTTGCCTTATTTCTAATCTTAGGGGAAAGATTTCAGTCTTTCCCAATTTAGAGTATGATGTCAGCTGTGGGTTTTTCACAATTGCCCTTTATCATGTTCAGTAATTTCCCTTCTATTCCTAGTGTGCTGTTTTTCGTTTTGTTTTGTTGGTTTTTTTAATCAGGTAAGTGTGTTTGATTTTGTCACATACCTTTTCTGCATCAAATGAGATGATTATGTGGTTCTTTTCCTTTGGTCTTATTAAGTGATGTATTGTATTATTTTCTTTTGTTGAACCATCCTTGCATTCTAGGGATAAATCTCACTTGATCATGTGTATAATCCTTTTAACATGCTATTAGATTCAGTTCACTAGTATTTTTGCATTTATATTCATAAGGAATATTGGTCTGTAATTTTCTTGTGATGTCTTTATTTGGGTTTGGTATCAGGCTAATACTGGCCTCATAAAATGAGTTAGGAAGCGTTCCCTCCTCTTCTATTATTTGGAAGAATTTTGAGATGGATTGGTGTTAATTTTTCTTCAAATGCTTGGTAGAATCCACCGGTGAAGCCGTCTGGTCTTGGTTCGGAGGTTTTTGATACAGCTTCGATCTCTTCACTTGTTATAGATCTGTTTAGATTTTTGATTTCCTCATAAGTCATTTTAGATAGTTTGTGTGTTTCTAGGACTTTATTCATTTCATCTATGTTATCTAATTCTTTAGCATACAATTGTTCATAGCATTCTCTCATAATCCTTTTTATTTCTTTAGGGTCAGTAGTGATGTCCCCACTTTCTTTCCTGAATTTTGTTACTGGCATTTTCTCTATTTTTTTCCCCCGTCTGTATAACTAAATGTTCTTCAAATTTATTGATCTTTACGAAGAACCAACTTCCGATTTTGTCAATTCTCTCTATTGTTTTTCTATTTTATTCTCTATTTCATTTATCTGTGCTCCAATCTTTATTGTTTTCTTTTCATTTCCTTCTTCTAGTTTTGGGCTTAGTTTGCTCTTCTTTTTATAGTTCCTGAAGGTGTAAAGTTAGGTTATTGACTTGAGATTTGTGTTAGCTATTCAGTGCTGCTATAACACAAAACCACAAGTGGATGGCTTTTACAAACAGAAATTTATTCTCTCACAATCTAGTAGGCTAGAAGTTTGAATTCAGGGTGTCGGCTCCAGGGGAAGGCTTTTTCTCTCTGGCAGCTCTGGGGGAGGGTCCTTGTCATCCATCTTCCCTAGTCAAGGAGCTTCTCAGCACAGGGACCCTGGGTCCAAAGGACACACTACTCTCCTGGCTCTTGTTTCTTGGTGGTATGAGGTCCCCCGTCTCTCTCCTCGCTTCCCTCTTTTATATCTCAAAAGGGATTGTCTTAAGACACAACCTAATCTTGTGGACTGAGTCCTGCCTCATTAACATAACTGCCGCTAATTCCACCTCACTAACATCATAGAGGTAGGATTTACAACACATAGGAAAATGACATCAGATGACAAAACGGTAGACAATTACACAATACTGAGAATCATGGACTACCCAAGTTGGCACACATTTTCTGGTGGGACACAATCCAATCCAAATATAATGTAATGTAACGTAGGTGTTTACAGCTATAATTTTCTACTGAGCACTGCCCACACTGCATCACATACGTTTTCATTTTTCTTAAGTATTTCCCTTGTGATTTCTTCTTTGATCCACTGGCTGTTTAATATTGTGTTGCAGCATGGAGTGGGGTCTCCTGGGGCATCGTGTTTGGGTGCATTGGCACCTCCTCCCAGTTTGAGTCCAGCAGTAGAATGGCGTGGGTTCGGCAACCCAGCCCCAGAGCCTGTATAGTCGTGGGCTGTGATCCATGTCCATTGGAAAAGAACGTATTCTGCTGTTTGGGGGTAGAATGTTCTATATATGTCTGTTAAGTTTAGTTCTCTTATAGTTTTGTTCAAATCCTCTATTTCCTAATTGATCTTCTGTCTAGATTTTCTATCAGTTATTAAAAGTGGTGTATCAAAGCCTCTATTATTGCAGAGCTGTCTATTCCAGTTGCTGTTAAGTAAATTCCAACTTACTGTGACCCTGTGCGTTGTAGGGTAGAACTGAGCTCCACAAGTTTTACAAGGCTGTTTCCTTTTAGAAGCAGATTATCAGGGCTGTATTTTGGTGCTTCCGGGCAAGTTCAAACTACCAACTTTTCAGTTAGTAGTCAAGCGCTTAACCGTTTGTGCCACCCCGGGACTCTGAGAATTGTCTATATTTCCCTTTAATTTTGTTAATGTTTGCTTCATATGTTTTGGGGGCTTTGTTGTTAAGTGCATATTTATTTATAATTGTTATATCTTCTTGATGAATTGACTCTTTTATCACTACATGATTTGTTTTTCTCTTGTAAAAGATTTTTACTTAAAGTCTATTTTGTCTGATATTAGTACAGTCACCTCAGCTCTCTTTTGGTTACTATTTGCATGGATTTTTTTTCTGTCCCTTCATCTTCAACCTATTTGTATCTTTGGGTCTAAAGTGGCACTCTTGTAGACATCATATGGTTGAATCATGTTTTCTTATCCATTGTGCCAATCTCTGCCTTTTGATTGGAGAGTTTAACTCATTTACATTTAAAGTTTTACCAAAAAGGAAGGAATTACTTCTATCGTTTTGTTATTTGTTTTCTGTGTGTCTTACACCTTTTTTGTCTCTCATTTCCTGCAAAACTGCCTACATTTGTTTTTAGTTAATTTTTTGTAGTGTAACACTTTGATTCACTTCTCATTTCTTTTTATGTATATTTTAAATTATTTTCTTTGTGGTTACCATGGGAATTGCATTTAACATCCTAAATGTTTAACAACCTAGTTTAAGCTGATATCAACTTAACTTCAATAACACACAAAAACTCATTTCCTATACCACTCTTCTGTATCCTTTTATCTTCTTGTTTTCACAAATTACATCTTTATATGTTGTGTGCCCAAGCACTTCAATTTATAAGAATTATTGACTATAGACAAGGATTTGGAGTAACAAGGAATTGGCTAGGAAGAAGTAAATAGAACCCTAGAGAATATAGGAATAAGAGCAGCCACTATCCCTAGAGCTGAAATAGAACAATCCAGTAAGAGTTCTTCCTACCCTTCCTGCCCAGGGCTGAGCTTTAGACATGGTTGAGGAGGGCACAGTTTTGGCTCACTTAAGGGCAGAAAAATTGCGCTGGTAGAACTTGCTTAAAGTATGCTCTCTAGGGTGCTTGGAAATCTGTTCACAGGGAGGTGTCTCACCAGAGGTGCTCTACTCTAAAATTGCCCAAGGGAGGAGGATGCTGTGGCAAGTTGCTGGCTGCTGGATGTTGTTGGCCACTGTGTAGTTCAGGAGCCTATTGATGAAGCAGCTGCCTGTGTTGTGGTCCAGGAGTCTGCTGAGAGAGCACAAGGGAACCAGGAAGAAACACCTTGTCCTCCTGCAATGTCTCCTCAACACACTGCCTACTAAAAAAAACTTCAATGCCAGTTGTTAAAGAAAAATATTTAAGGGGCCCAGATCTGTTTCACGGAGCAGATACAAAAGGTGAATTTGGAACTGAGAAGGAATAAACCGATAAGTGGTACACCTAAGGAAGAAAAATGATCTGGAAGAAAAATAGTGACTGATAGGAATGTGATTGAGGAAAAGATCCTGTTCAACAAAAAGCAAATTCAGGAGACTCATTTAAAGTCAGAGATGATGAAGGAATCATTGCTTGCAGAACTTGATCATGGCTAGATGGGAAGGAGAAAGTCTAGTTTAGGAAAGCCTGCGGGAAAACATTGGTGAAAGAGTTTCTGAGTATGAAATCCAGAAGAGCAAAATACTTAGGATGGTCATTTAGAACTGGCATCCACTAGGACTGCAGCTAATAGAACCAAGTTGGATCCTGGCTTTTTTTTTTTTTTTTTTTTCTATTGTATTTTCCCTACCTATCTAGTTTGTAAATAAAATTTCTCACACTGTGGAAATGCTGATTTTTTACTTTGTTAGATGACCTGAGAGTATTATGATTTACATTTTTCACCCTGATGGCAAGATGTGGGAAGGAAGCAAAAGATTCAGGCCATTGTCACCAAGTCTAAAGTGAGACTTTGGAATTGTGGGCAGTGAGAACAGAATTGGAGAGTGCCTTGAATATTTGGTGCCTTGATCAATAAAAACTGATCAAATTACTATGGAAACTTTTAGTTTTAGGGTGTTCTTAGATGTTTCATCACAAACCTCTGTAAACTTCTACATGTAACATTCTACTGCTTTTCAAAAATCACTTCTGACACCATAGCACAACTACCAACATCAAAGTCCAGAAGGCTGATTTTGGAAAATTAGTTTTAGCTCCTACTCCTGGGTAATAAATTAAAGCCTTTTAGAAATTACATTAGTCTTTTCAGATAACTAGACTGTCATTTTAGTAAGTTGATATTTTAGTCAAACAAAAATAAATACCTCTTTAGTTACCATTTGGGAAGAGCAATTAGACATACTAGACCATAAATGGACCATAATATTAGACCATAAATGTGGTTCGGAAAGATCATATGGTGTCGGCCTTTTTATTACAATACTGTACTCTCCTATAAGTGCCTGAAATGGCCCATGGGAAGGCTAACTAGAACAAGGAAAGGTTTATGATGCTAAACCCCTCCACTACTAACATTTCATCTCCTGTTACAGTCATGCAAATTATTATAGGTCCACTGACAACGGGGAAAAATTACTGAGCTTAAAACAAGTCAGACAGTATTTAACTATATAAAAATTAAAATGGAAAACTGTCACAAAGCTTTAGGATCACTTAATTCATTATGCTAACTTCGAAGTGTATATAACCAACCAGTTGTTGTTGAATGGAGTCCGACTCTTGGCGACCCCATCTGGGTAGTAGAACGGTGCTCCATAGGAGTTTTAATGTCTGATTTTGGGGAAGTAGGTCGCCAGGCCTTCCTTCAAAGGCATCTCTGGGTGGACTTAAACTGCCAACTTTTCATTTAGCAGCTGAGTTCTTAAATGTTTGCACCACCCAGGGACTCCCACGAGTGTGTATGGGACTTGTGAAAATTGTTGTATGTGTGTGTGTGTAATCATCTGTAAAACAATCTTGATGAAATAAAATGATTAAAGCTTTACCTATTTTTTTCATATTCAGACCACTTCAAAGTTTCTCCACTCTTTTCTCATCTATACAGTTAATGTTCTCCCACAATATTGGAAGGACAATGGAAGATACTGGCATACAGAGATGCATAAGGCAATTGTTCTTAAGGAACCCATGAAGAATCATTAGCTCCTCATTCTTTTCTCTCTAATTTGGCACATCCAAAATTATTAAGGGAAAAATATTTATTAGTCTAGTTGGTTGACATACATGAAAGGATCAGTTAAATGATGCATTTTTCACTTTTAAAGAACTAACCTGGACCTCATACCCACTCCACCCCAGTATCCTCTTTAATATCTACTCCTTTCTTAGTTATCTAGTGCTGCTATAACAGATATACCACAAGTGGATGGCTTTTACAAATAGAAATGTATTTTTCTTACAGTTTGTAGGAGGCTATAAGTGGTGCAGTGGTTAAGAGCTCAGCTGCTAACCAAAAGTTGGCAACTGGAATCCACCAGCCACTCCTTGGAAACCCTAGGGGGCAGTTCTATTCTGTCCTATAGGGTTGCTATGAGTCAGAATTGACCCAAGAGCAGCCGGCTATTAAGGAAGCTAGAAGTCCAAATTCAGGGCACTGGCTGTAGGGTAAGGCTTTCTTTCTGTGTGATCTGGAATAAGGTCTTTGTCTCTTCAGCTTCTGTTTCCTGGTTCCTTAGAGATCTCCATGTGTCTTGGCATCTATCATCCCCCATTTTTGCTTGCTTAATCTGCTCCTCTTATATTTTGTAAGAGATTGACTGAAAATACACCCCACACTAATCCTGCCTCATTAATGTAACAAACAACTCATTCCCCATTGGGTTTATAACCACAGGCTGGTGGAGTCAAAGTGCCAACTTTCTTGTTAGCAGCTGCGGTCTTAACAACTGTGCCACCAGGGCTCCAGCCTACTTACAGCCTCCTATAAACTGTGAGAAAATATATTTCTATTTCTTAATGCCATTCACTTGTGGTATATCTGTTATAGCAGCACTAGATAACTAAGAAAGGAATAGATATTAAAGAGGATACAGGGGTGGAATGGGCATGAGGTCCAGATTAGTTCTTTAAAACTGCAAAATGTATCATTTAACTGATTCTTTCCTGTATGTCAATCAACTAGACTAATTTTTTTTCCTTACAATTTATAACAAGTAATTTGGGGGGAGGGGAACAATTCAATCCGTAACAACTCCTTTTTCTTTTCCTATTTTGCCAGGGTCCTGCATCTCTTTTACTTTATTTCAGGACAGGGGTCAGCAAAATTTTCCTGTAAAAAAACCAGATAGTAAATATTTTAGGCTTTGTGGGGCATACAATCTTTGTCACAACTCTGCTGTTTTAGCATGAAGGCAGCAGTAGACAATATGTACAGGAATGAGCATAGATGCAGTTCAGTAACAGTTTATGGAAACTGAAATTTGAATTTCACATAATTTTCATGTATCACCAAATACTATTCTTCAGTTGTTTTTTCCAACTACTTAAAAATGCAAAAACCATTCTTCGCTTGTGGGTTGTACCCAGGGGCAGATTTACCAGTGAGCAAGGTACGAACGGGCATTGATGTGGTGAAATTGTGCATTACAGATTAGTAAGCACAAATAAGTCCATGTATACCTTGCTTATTGGGTAATCCATCCCTGATTGTACTAAAACAATTTCCAGACAGGTTTGGTCCATGGGGTATAGTCTGATGACCCCTGGTCTAGTTGCCATATTGCTTCTTTAAGCGTTGAGTAACTTGCACTTAATCACAGCCCAAAGGAAAATCCTGTAAAGATGGTTTTGTTTATAAAGTTTCCTCAAATGATGCATTCAAAGCTTTAGGCATCAACAAACTGTCCATAATTATCTACCGCGCATCTGAAAGGTTGTCTCACTTTATTAGCTGGTCCACTGAAAGATACTTTAAGATTTTACAGTGACTTTTTCACTTTCCATCATAAAAAAAAAAAGTATATATAAAATAACGTCTAGGGGATAGAACAGAAAACCTGAATGAAAGAAGCATGGGTTGCTTCTGTTCTCAGTCTGTGGATTCAGTTCTCTGTGTAGGTAAATAACCTCTTTCACATCTCGCTTTCTTTGTCTGGAAAGTCAGAATTGCTAGGTGGTGTTACTGAACAGTTACAGTCAGTGTTAAAGGACGTAGAAGGGAAATTGTGCTGGTATCTTTCAGATGAGTCGTATTTTCAAAAAAATGAATGTTCTTTCTTATGGTATAATGGCATACAAAAAGATGAGTATTTCTGAAGAGAAATCTACCGGAAGGTTTGCTTTGAGCATTTTGGGGGTAGAAGAAAATCTAAACTCAAGGGTGTAATCATGCAAGCTACAGCAAAAAATACACATACGTAGAATTTCATGGTTTCCCTATGTGCCTACTATTACCAGGAGAGGTTCAGTTCAGGGTCTGTAAAATTTTTTTCTTCTTTTTTTAAATGTAACGCTTTGAGCCAAGACATCATCAGTTCCAGGCTCAGTCAGTTTCAGTTGAAAGTGTAAATGTTCAGCAAGAGGATATTTTTGAAAGGAGACTGAGAATCTGCTGTGCCAGGTACCTGAAACTTTGTTAGGGTATTCAGTGGAAAATTTCATTTCCACATTATAAATAACTGTAGGATATCTTAAGGGATCCAGAAAGAGTAACTTTCAAGAGCTGCTTATATTAGTTTCACTGAAATGTGAAATGGAGGAAGGATGCTGAGGAAGGCTATAAAACTGAATTACCGGATGTGATTAATTAAAATAAATAATCTCACCATTGATCAAGTAGCCCTGAAAACCCCCATTCAGAGTAACTGTCCACTGAGGCCTGCATATTTCGCAATCCATCCCAATACTCCTATTGCAGTAACTGACACAGAGACGTGACAAAACAGCCATGGTGAAAGAGAGAGGAAAAATCCTCTAAATGATTACTAAGATGATCAAACTGCCTGATAATTTCTTATTAAAAAAAAAAAAAATATCCCCTGGTCACCCACATTTGAAATATTGACATTCTCAGCGTCTTCAAACTTCTTGGGAGTTCCCTGTTCTGTGACTTCCTTGGGAGGACAAGGTGGCAAGAATCTGTCACCCACCATGGTAGTTACAGAATTTCTATTTCCCTTTAAAGGCCAAAATAATCCACTTCCTGTAACTCCCCCTCTCTTCTACAGACCCCACGATTTAAAAACAAAACAAAACACAACAAGCCAGAGATCTCTGTTAGACAGTGGCACAACCAGCCCCAAATAAAACTGCCCCTTCAAAAGGCAAAACAAAATAAAAATCTGTGTGTGCGAGTTGGGTCTGTGTATTTAAAGGTGCCAGTGTGTGGATGTGTGTCTGAGTGGCTGTGTAAGGTATGAGAATTAAAAAAATTTTTTTTTTAAGTTTTTATGGGGAAGCCTGGCTTCCCGTCCCGGGTCGGTCGCCTGCGGCTGAGGAAGCTAGACCCGTGTGCACGCCTTTGGTGCGACGGTGTCCGGGGTTAGAGCTCTCCCCTGTGACCGAAAAGATAATTAGAAATCGCACCCGCACCAGACAGCTCAGCTCCTCGCTGCGCGTTCAAGTTCGCCCGGATGAACCGGGTCTTGCACACCGGCGACGCCCGGGTAAAGTGTCCAGTTTGCCAGGAGCGAGGAGGGGTTGGGAAGGGGGTGTCAGGGCGGGCAGTGAAGGATCGCTTCTCGGCGTCACCGAAGGTGGAGGTGGCAGGAGTTCTTGGGTAGGCGAGGGGGTGGGAGGGGCGATGCAAAGAGGCTCTCGTCTGTAGGGGGATTTCGGGGAGAGGCGGGAACGTGGAGAGAAAAGTGGGAAAGGGAAAGACAGACGAGGGAGACGTGGATGAGTGAATTGAGAAAAGGAAAGGTAAAAATAATGCCCCAAAGAGGAAGAACGGAGCAGAGTCCCCTGACCGCCATCCTTTCCTCCGCGGAAGCGCACCCCCAGCCCCTCCTGCCGTCTAGAAGCCCCTCTGTCCACCGCGCATCTCTCCAGATGGGCAATTCTGGTTTCCACATGACGCAAACACAGCCCTCCACGTCCACCCTTTATATGAAACAGGCTTCGGAGTCCGCGACAGGCACCACACACTCCTCTTCCGCGTCCCTAACGCCCTCGAAGCCCTTCTAGGCCCCTTCAAAGGCGCTGACCCCAAGCGCGGGCTCAGCGAGTGGTGGCAAAGTTTTAAAAACCCGAGAGGGAGGGTCGTGACAGGTCTCCACCACCGCGAAGGAGGCGTACGACCTTAGCAATGGAAACACTTATTAATGGGTATGTAAATCGTCTTTAATAAGATGGGGCTGGTGAATGATGACCCAACCATCTTTCTTCTTTAAAACTGCATTATAATTTTTTTCATTTACTTTATAAAATCACTTATTATTGTGTCGGATACCCTATTAGCAATCTTTGAAACTTTAGCAACTAATAATTCTATTTGTAAACATGTTTTCAAGCTTCGGAAGGCTTAAACCAGCTTAACAAAAAGCAAGGAACGTACCAATACGCAAGGCAGGGGGCGGGGGGAAAAGCCCCTTGGTCCCTTCTTGCGGGTGCAATAGCCTCAAGCGGATCTCCCGGCTTCTGCGGGCGCCGCACATTGTTTTATTTGTTTTGAAGGCTCAGAGTTTGAGGCTGGTCGGAGACACCCACGTGCTTCTGACTCTCATCAGCGTAATGATCGCCCTCGCCAGAGTCGTGTCTATATAAACCACAAAAACCTAATCATTAGAAATCCCAGCCTCCAAAAACCACATTTTAGGTAAAAACTGCCGCTTTTTTTCGCGCTCCTTCATCCTTTCGACCACAACTTTTTGGGGGATCCAAAGTCGCTTTTTAAACCCACATTGGGAAATAAATACATAAATAAACAGCCATTGAAGCATTTTGAATTTTTTATTTTTAATTTTTTTCCCGGGAGCGGTGGGGAAGAAAGTTAAGACGCTAGACTTGGTTTTAGATGCAGAACAGACTGAATAAAAGATGGAAATTCATGGAAAACTGCTGGGTTTTAGCCTAGCAAGGGTTTTTGCAGTTATTTTAATCACCAAGCTGACAGTTTTCCAGTCCTTTAAAAAACTCATCCTTGTTCTCTAGGAATGGCATGTTTAACTTTATAAGAAAAAAGTGTCCCGTCACCCACCTGAGTTTCTAAAAACTATTTTGACAAGGCCCCCCCCCATTTTTTGTGCCACTTGTGACCAACAAAACAAAACAAAAAAAACCCAAACGCTGCAAGATTTTTCTTTTCCCCCCCGGAGCCGCTCCGGCAGAGGTGGGGGTGGGGTGCTGTGGGGAGGGTGAAGAGCTCTGAGAAGTCAGCGCAGACGCTCAAGAATTTTCCTTCCTCCTCTCCTGAAGTTACACCGAAAAATAACGACAGTCAGAGCAGCCCGCGGCTCTCTGGCGTCTCAGCTTCAATCTCGTCTAGTCAAGAGGGGTCCCTTGTCTTGGGGGGGGGGCGGCAAAAGGACACGACCAGGCCAGATCCCCCTAGACTGGGGCCGCCTATCTCGGTTTCGGAAGCTGCGCGCAGCGTCCGGGGGGCTCCTTCTTGCGGCCGGCGGGCGGCGGCAGCGGCTGCGATTCGCAGGCTCGAGATCCGCTGTCCGGAGATCCGCTGCCCGCGATTTATCTCCTGGCAGACACGTTCAAGCGCGAGGGACGGGGGAGCCTTGCAAATAGCAGGAGGGAGTGGATGCAAGGAGGTGGCGGTGAGAGGGAGAGAAGAAGGGAAAGGCAGGAGCCGAGCCGGGGAGCCAGGCTGGCAGCCGCCGCAGGAGGAATCTGAGCAAGCAGCCGGCGCGGGGGGTGCGGCGGCCGCCGCGGAGGAGGCGGAGGCGGCGGCGGCGGCGGCGGCGCGGGCGGGCGGAGGCGCGGACGCCTGCAGCTGGGCAGCTGCGCGCGGCGCGGCGCGGCGGTGGAGGGCAGCGCGCGGCTATGCCGGCTCCGGGGCTGGACTTCTGAACCCACCCCACGACACCGCCGGCCTCGAACTGGGAGGGGGCGCCAGCGCACCCAGGACACGGTGCCTCAGGGGACCCCACTCCACGCTGCAAACTCAGGCCCCCCGCCTCCCCGGGCCATACGCACCCCCGCGCCCGTTCGCAGCTGCCATCCCGGGAGTTTCAAGGGTTCCGGCAAAGATCTGCGCCTCCCGGGTCTCCCTACCCGCCAACCCGACTGCGCCGCATCGCCACCGCTGGCCCCATCACACTCCGCTCGGCAGCCGGCTCCAGCGAACTTGATCTCTCACCTCCTCGGCCCCATCACCTCCATCCCCTTTCCCCCCGTCTCGCCTCCACCCCCCCAATTTCCTCCTCCTCGCCCCTCATTTCCACCCTCCTCCCCCTCCCCCGGCCACTTCGCTAACTTGTGGCTGTTGTGATGCGTATTCCCGTAGATCCGAGCACCAGCCGGCGCTTCAGCCCCCCCTCCAGCAGCTTGCAGCCCGGCAAGATGAGCGACGTGAGCCCGGTGGTGGCTGCGCAACAGCAGCAGCAGCAACAACAGCAGCAGCAGCAGCAGCAACAGCAGCAGCAGGAGGCGGCGGCGGCGGCGGCAGCGGCGGCGGCGGCAGCAGCGGCGGCGGCCGCCGTACCCCGGTTGCGGCCGCCGCACGACAACCGCACCATGGTGGAGATTATCGCCGACCACCCGGCCGAGCTCGTCCGCACCGACAGCCCCAACTTCCTGTGCTCCGTGCTGCCCTCGCACTGGCGCTGCAACAAGACTCTGCCCGTGGCCTTCAAGGTAAGAGGCTGCGGCCGCCCCCCGCCCCCGGCCCTTCGCCCCAGGACCTGCTCGCCGGTGTCTTAACGCGCGCCAGGGCCGGGGCCCGGACGACCTCCAAGGCCTCCCGTCTGGGCGGCTCTGACCCAAGGCACACCGGTCGACCCTGTCCGTCCGGTGCCCCCGGCGTGCTCGGGGCGCAGATCCCGCTTCCCTTTCCCACCTGTGCCGCAGCCACCCGGACTTTAGCGCTCGGCCCCTTTACCTGAGCATCACCCCTCGAGCCTCCCGGCCTCTGCTGTAACCCTCTGCCCTGAGCTGTCTCCCGTCTCCTTAGGAGCCCCCAGGTGCCCACTCTGCGCCGTCGCCCCGACTTGCCCCACCCCGCCCCCTTCTCCGGGGGCGAGGATTCCGGCACTCTCCCTCTACACCCTTGCACCCCTTCCCTGGCAGCCCGGCCGACCTCGCTTCGCGGGCTGCGGGCACCGCCCCTCCCCGGGGTCCGGTGCAATCCCACCCCCATCCCATCCCTCCGCTCGGAGCCAAACGCCCCTCGGCTGGTGTCCGAGCCGTCTCCGACCCGCTTGAGCCCCTGCGGCCCCGGTCCCTCCCGGGCTCGGGGGCCGATCTTCGCGGGGGCCTGCGCCGGGAGTTATCGCCCAGGGCGGGGCGCGGGTTGCAGGCGACAGCTCGCGGGCCCTAGTACCGGTACCTAGGAGAGTCCCAGGCAAACCTGGGGACTCGGGGACCGGAGGGATTGCAAGACCCAGGCATTTGCTCTGTTCGCTGACCCACGCCAGTTCCCTTTACCGGCGAGGAAGGCGGGGCCGCCGCGCGCCCGAGGCGGGGGAGCTCGCTGTCCGGGGCGCTGGACCCTCGAGTGCAAGGAGGCGCCGGCAAGGGGAGGGGCGCGGGGGCTCGGGTTGCCTCTTCCCGCCTGGGCCGAGCTCCCCTCTTTGCCCTGCCTGGGAGGGTTGAGGGAAACCTGTGAAACGTCTTCGGTTCGCCCAACTTGAAAACTGAGGTGACATTTTTGCAGATTTGCTTTATTATTACTTTTAGAGTACTTAAATGCCAAAAGGTCATCTCGCCCCTCCTTCTGCTTCCCAAAGATAGTGGGTGGCTCCTGGCCGCGCTGTGGGCGCAGAGGGAGTGACCCCGGGGGCCCGAGAGCGGTTGCCGCGCGCCCTGCGCCCGGCGGCCTCCTCAGCGGATCCGGCCCGTTAGTTTGAGGTCGGGTGTCAGTGGCGGAGTCGCAGGCAGCAGCTCGGCAGGCTGAGGATGTAGGGTCCGCAGCCTCTCGCAGTAGCCCGAAGGGTTTCCAGAATGCGGTCGGGATTTCCCTGGGCAGCTCTCGCCAGGGGGAGACGCGGAGCCCCCTTAGCCAGGCGCGCACTGGATTGAAGGGGAAATGGGTTACCGGGCTGTCCACACTCGCAAGACTAGACGCCGGCGATAGAGAGGGAGGTTAGAGAGACAGGGAAAAGAGCACTCAAAAAAGCCGCCTCTGGCCCTGACTCGCCTGGGAGTTTGAGGAGGTCGGCGTGGGGCCCCAGGGCTCTGGGGTCTGTGGAGAACACGCTAAGCAGGGCCTTGGGGGAGGGAGAAAAAAAAAAAAAAAGGAATCTTGCCAGTTCCTCCATTGCGGACCCTGGGGCCAAACTCCCATGGGCCACTGGCAGTTCTCAGTTGTTGATCACACATCTCTCCTCCCCCCGCCCCACGAACCCATTCAGATTCCGTGCGTGGGTGGGGTGGAAAGAAAGGGGAGCCCAGGTCAATTAGAGCTGGTTATCTTGCTAGTTCTTATATCAGAACAGAAATCAGAATGAATTGTTGTGGAAAGGGGATGTTGCGTTCTGGGGCGAGTTTCATTTTGCAGTTGGCTCAAGTAATTTTTTTTTTTTAACCGTCACATTTCTCCTTTTATAAACCACCCATTTTGTAGGTTGGTGTTTTCTTTCTTGAAGTATGGAAAGCTCAGAATAGGTTTAAATTTACTTATAAAAGGTATCTTTTGAAATGTTCATTGCCCAAGGGCCCAGAAATTCCTAAATTAGCCTTATATGAGGTTGGAAATTTGTTTTCCCCAAAACAAAACACACCTGGATAAAAACAAAGAATACAAATGTAGATATTTTGCCTATACAGTGCCAGAAGTCAGGTTAGGTGGGTTATAAGGATAGGTGCCTACATTTTAAAAGATATGATGTAGATGTTTGATGCTCTATATACTGTTTTTCGTGCTAAATATGTTTAAGTATAACTGTCTTGGGCTTCTCTCTTACACTTAAGATGCTGAACTGATAGTGAGCAGGAGTATTTTGAATGGAAAGGATTTTTTTTCTTTTGGCATAAGGATAGAATGCAATTTAGTTTGAGCTAGTTCTCAGATATTTTGGATATTATCTTCAGGTTTTCTCACTACCAACCTGTTAAAATTCTTTCGAAAATAAATTGCTTTTGTTACTATATTAATCATCCTTATTGTTAATTACACCAAGTACATTTTTTGTTATTTTACTTTTAAACCCACTGCCGTCGTTTACTTTTAAGCCATACATAAAATGTAGAGAACAAGTAGCCATATTAAATGGAGTATTTTAATTCACGTTAATTAATCTAAAACTTGACTCTGTCACCATATCTGTGTTTGGAGGAATTCAAATAGTGGATAAAAACTGGGCTCCACTATATATAGAAGTTTTGTCTCAGTGCTAAAAAATATTACGTAGATATTTGGGACATCCAGATTTTGACAGTTGCTATTGTTTTCATCTGAATGTTGAAAAACAACCTCTCTTTACCTTACTTCCCTGATAATAGCCTGAGAGCAGTAGACTTTCTGCACTCTTACAAATTAATCAAATACATCTGTAATGAACAAATAATATAAAGAAGGCTCAGTTTTGAAAGTGGTGACAGCAATTTGGCTGTCTTATTTACAGCTATGTATAAAATAAGTTTTAGTGCTGTGGAGCAGTTAGCAGATAGGTAAATACATTTTCAAGTGCACATAAACACAACATACAGGACTTAAATGTTGAGAAGTCTGGTGTTCAAATCAATATAATAACTATTTATTGAACCCACGTCTTATGTCTGTGACGCTGAGCTCGGAGCTGTAGAAATCAGAAATGAACTCATTAGACTGTGTTTTGGTATGTTAAGATAGTATTTCAAAATGATACTGACAATGTATTGTATTAAAATATAAGTATTAGTGTTCATCTGATCTTGTTTTGGGATTGTGTAAAAATACTCAATTCAGTTATACTGACTTGACTTGCGTTATACTGATGTAAAAATGCAAAAAAAAAAACTAGTATACTTTTAAATATGGAAAGTTGTTTATTAGCATTGTATTTTTAACAAAGCTCTGCAGTCTTGAAATATTCAGTTCCCCCAGGTGTCAAGGAAATGGAAATAAATATTTTTAACATTTCTTTCAGGTGTATTTCACTGAAAGCTTAAAATAGTTAAAATATACTATTAGAGGATCCTAGACCCTTTCTGTCCTAGATAATTCTAGTGACAAAAAAGCAGTTTGCAAATTCCGTTCATTGGTTGATGGTCAGGTAGAAATAGTGGAGAGAACATGTTAACCCAACATCCAGTAGCACCCTTACAGTGAGGGATCTGTCAGCATTTCCACTGTGAAGCCTGGTGTTCAGGGTTCATAACTCAGTTGCTTTAAATAACTTCAAGCTGAAACACTATGCAGAAATTTTAAGTCCAGATGTACGTTTTAAAACTAAAAGTAGTGCAAGCCTGTTGTGCTGTTTTAAGTTACAGAACACTGAACTATGTATGTACCAGTATCGTATGTTTTTCTGGCAATGTTAAAGAAAGAAAACCCATTTTTAGATAAATGACCTATTACTCGTAGCTGATTCTGTATCTTTAATACAGCTACCTTTTAGTATTTGTCTAATGGAGGGTTTCAAAAGGATTGAGGAATTTCTATTTGAAAATAATTTTTTTCATCAAAAAAAGGTGTGAAATGAAATACTTGACACTCGTAAGTTGTATTTTTCTTACATATTTAATGATCAGATTTTGTGTCTTTTAATCTAATTATACCTAAAGAAGGGAAAACAGGTTATTATTAAACTTGTTAAAAACTTATTAAACCTAATATGAATTGTTATGTAAAATTATGCAAATTGTAATAGATTTCAGGTTGTATAAAGACAGATTTTTGTTATGCCTTTAAATGCAATAAAGGTTATTTGAAGTTAAAAATTTCAAGATCAGATAGGGTAATCTGAACAAATGAGTTTGGATGGAAAATAAATATTTAAAACATTTAAAAAATATTTGGAAACAGCTATAGTAGATATCTTTCATTATTTTTTTCCCTTGGCATTGCTGTTTGTATCTTTTCAAAATTCTAGAGGATCTGTTGTGAGATGATCTAAATCAGCTTCACAACTGAAATAAATTACCATCAAAATTTATTTCCTTGACATATTTTAAAAATTATAAAATGATCCATTATCTTCTATTTACTTTTTTTCTATAATTCTACTGGATTTTCCTAGATTTGGGGTTAAATTCTAAAAATTTGCTATAATATTTGTTGGAACTTTTTGATAAAAACTTACCAATTTAAAGTTATTTTAAAATAATTACCATAGAATAGAATTTGCACTTTTTGCAATTACTGTCTCACCCTTCTTTTTAATACAAAGAAAGAGTTGATCAGATTCTATCTTGAAAAATAATTATATTTCAATTGTACTGTAAGTAAAAGTACAATGTGCCAAATGACATTGGCCTGCAAGAGTAATTGGTTAGTTAAGACTTGCGCTCTATCCGTGGAAATGTCATAGGCAATTTTAACTTCCATATTCTGAGACCACAAAAACAATTTTAAGGGTCTGAGTTAATTCTCCATTGCTTCTCTTTTAGAGTAATTCACAGTTACAGTCAAAAGGAGTCTCATACAAAATTTAATACCATTTCTAGAATTAAATGTCCTTTTAGTTTATTTTGTACAAACTACATATCGTATGATCGGAACGCTAGTTATAGTGAGGGGTGCTGAGTAAAGGAACTTCTTTCTCTATTCTGAGGTGCCAGGACAGAAAATTACTGCCCTCTTTCCCATGACGTGTCTTGAATTTGTAGATTTAATATTTTAAAAACACCTAGAAATTTAATTGTTAAGGTTTCATCACGAATTACTCTGTATAGTACTTTCATATTAGATAGGATGGAAGCAATTTTTAATTCATGCTTATTCCTAACTGGTTAAATAGTGATTTTTTTGACTGCCCTCTACCCCTAAAAAATATTTTCTCATTGCTTGGGTTTGGCGCAGATCAAATGTGTAAAAATTTCTTGATTCTTTTGGTTTGCTTTTAGATAAACACAGTTAAGAATCTCCAAGGGAAACCTTTTAGCTTCAGAGATTTACTTTTTTTTTTGTTCGTTAACCCTCAAACATATAATTACACTTTTGATTGATATAGAGTCAAATACAGTACACCTCCCCATCCTCTTTTTATTTTCCTCAGAAAAATATTGGGCAGCCTGATTTGCTAGAGTGAATAGCAGAAAAAGACAATATCCTCGGCCATTAAATAGAGTCCAGCCCTAACAGGAGAGGCTGTCACTACATGGTGTTAGTTAGCATCTTGATTTTTTTTTTTTTTTTTTTGCAGGCCACATTCTAAGCCTCATAGAAGACTCAGAGAACTTGTGATTGTCTATCTGTTCTGTTATTAATTGTAATACGTAACACATACCAATATTTAATATGGTCATTACTATGTAGCTTAAGCAAAGTAAAATGAATTTATGTATTTTACTCTTAGGGAATCTTTTCTTTCATATTTTCCCATATTGAACCAATTTTCCTTTTCTTCTAACTAAAAAAAGCCCATTATGTTAAAAATATGCAGTAAAATAATAATGTCCCAAAGCTCTTGAAAACTTTTATAATGGGACAGATTTCTTTATTTTTTTCTGAAATTTAGCCAGACTGGAGTGAAACCCAGCAGTCATCTTAGATCTCTCAACACCCCCAAAGAACATCTCAGGACGTGATGTGAAGAATTACGTATTAAATTGAAACCTTTAGGGATGTTTATAAGTAAAAGTCTATGTTTAGCATGCATCAGACTTCGAACAGAACAAACACTAATTTAACTTTCTTGTCTTACAAAAAGTCCACCGTGATAACCACGCTCTTTATTTATTAACCACAGTCTTTATTTATATCGTATCTTCTAAGTTTTACAGACTTTTTTTTTTTTTTTTAATTTCTAGTGTATAGGTTAGAAAACTGATTCCCGGAGATGAAGTTACTTATGTGAGGTTATAGCAGAGGTGGGGAAAAAAGTGGGCCTCTTAATTTTTAGTGCATTTATTCTAAACAGTGCAAATTTTCTTCTGTCTTCATTAATATGCTTATCGGTGACATATTTAGAAAGTCACACAGCAGGTGTTAAAACACAATATGCTGAGTGTACAAAATGTCAAAGATTCAGATGCATAGTGGCAAACGTAGTCAGTTATTTGAGCATTTCCAAATGGTCACAATTTTTGGTATTGTAAAGTTTAAATACTGAAAAGCACATTGCCTTCATCAGGAGTACCCATAACCCATTGCCAGTGAGTCAAATTCCGGCTCATAGAGAGCCTATAGGACAGAGTAGAACTGCCCCATAGGCTATAAATCTTTACAGAGGCAGACTGCTGCATCTTTCTCCCACTCTAGATTCAAACCAACTGACCTTCCAGTCAGCAGCTGAGCGCTTAGCCACTGTACCACCAGAGCCACTTATCAAGAGTATATCACTACCTATACCCAGTACCCATTTGAGCTACCAGTTCCAGTATGCAGGGTTGTTTGGACTCATGGGAGGGAGTCTTGTTCTCAAGAGTTTACCCTTGACCTAGGAGACTTCTTGGATTGAATAGAGTAATTACGCTGTAGGTAAAGGGTAGTTGGCATAATTCCCTCTCCGATGGAAAGTTATCAGAAAAATAGTTTGGAGCAAGGGCACATTGCTGCTAGTAAGGGATACTGATTCAACCTTAACTAGTTTTCTTAGAGTTTTAGCTGGTAGCCCCAGACTGCTGGTTGTGGGAAGTGATGCTCTTTATGGAGCTTTTTCACTTATTTCTTAAAAAAAAAAAAAAAAAAATTTATCAAGCACCGTGGACTAGGTACTGTTTTAGAAGCTGGGGATATAGTGGTGAACAAGACTGATGAAGGCCCTTCCCTCTTAGAGTTTCTTATCTAATATAAGCTGAACTCCTAGGAGCAAGTCCCTCAGCCTTGGGCTAGTATATGAAAAGGAGTATGTAGATCATTAATAGATGTACACTGAAATGAGAATGCTGTGGAAAGTGGGTGCTAGGTTAATTTAAGGAACGCTTTATGATATTGAACTGAGTAACAAAGTGTTAGAGGAAGGAATGGAACTCAGAAGCAGCCTAAGAGACAAGTAAGGATGAAAAAAAAATATTAACACGTTTCTTGTTTGTTTGGTTGGTCTGGCTAGAGCAGAGGCTGTAGTGGAGGGGTGTTGGGGTAGGGTTTATGGATGAAGGAATTTCAGCCCTAAAGTATAAAATTGTTGTGTGCCATTGAGTTGATTCTGACTCATAGCGACCAGATAGGACAGAGTAGAGCTGCCCAAAAGGATCTGTTAATACAAGAGCAGATTGCCAGGTCTTTTCTCCCATGGAACTGCTGGCGGTTAGCAGCTGAGTGCTTAACCATTGCACCACAAGGGCGCCTTGAAGTATAGTTATGGTGTCTGTTTTTAATCACACTGAAAGAAATTTGCTTTAATGGGAGTATGTACAAGGTTTATTGGGAGCGTGGCATTAAATGCTTAGGTCTGCTTTTGGAAGTGTTGTCAGAGGTCAGAGGAGGGAGTAGTACTAGAGAGGCAAGAAGGATGAATGGAATGTTTGCCACATGGATAAGCACACGTCAGTGTTATTGTCACAGAGTAGTGGGCTACTCTAGCTGGATGCATTGCTTAGTTATCATGAGGGCATCTGAGAGCCAAATAAGCAAGAGATAGAAATAATCTGAATATATGATCCTGGAAGAGAGTTGAGAGAAAAGGTTGTTATCAAGGATCTTGGTAATTGATTAAGAGTAGTATGCTTTCTACATGACAGTGAAGGATCTGACCAGTATTCCCTTACCAGGCTCCCTGTTGATCAGAGCACACATTTGCAAGTTAGATGACCCAGGTTAAAAGTGTGGTTCCTAGCCTTGGAATAGTGAAAAATGCTTATTACCCTCAAAGAATAATTAATCTGCATCTTTACTTGACTGAGTTAGTCTGCCTCAGCCTCTTGACAATTAAGGAGGCAAAGGTTTCATTTCAAAAATGGTAGATGGGACAGACAGAAGTATAGACTTTCTCTCTGTACCATTCATTGATCATTTTCAGCCTGGTATATATCTCTGTTCTGCACCTAGACTTTTAGCCTTCTTGATGGCTTTGCATATCCCACTGGTCCCACTGCAGAGTGGGCATTCAGCAAATACTTGTAGTGCAATTACAGCTGAATATCTAGCTCAAAGTAAGGAGATAGAATGTAGTCCTGGATACCACTGTGTCTGGAACTCCATGCTGTCAGGAACTCCAGAATTCCTCTGCAAGCCTTCTCCCATAGAGCTGACCAGATTTTCTATTCTTTAGCCTGTGATCTGGATGAGACCACACCTCAGGGCTCCCCAGGCTGCAGACAGGCAGTGCCTTAATATGTACAATGCAATCTGCAGCTTTTCTTCTGTGGTCTAATTCCTACGGACAACTGAACATGGGGATTTAATAAAAAATGTACGTGTATTTTGTGAAGAATCCAACAACAAATGAAGGGGACTTTTGCCTGCCTTTGAAATGGGTGTACCCTGGAACATTGGTCTGTTTGAAGTGGTATCAGAGCCCATAAGCAGATGCTTCATTTCTGTCTGCCATTACTGGACTGGAGCGCTGAGTCCTGATAAGGCACATCATTTACCATGAGAATATATTCTTGGTTTTTAAGCTGTTCTGATGTGCCATTATTGCTGCTGTGTTTCCTGTTTTATGTAGGTGGTAGCCCTCGGCGAGGTACCAGATGGGACTGTGGTTACTGTCATGGCGGGTAACGATGAAAACTATTCTGCTGAGCTCCGAAATGCCTCTGCTGTCATGAAAAACCAAGTAGCAAGGTTCAACGATCTGAGATTTGTGGGCCGGAGTGGACGAGGTAAGTCTCTGATGTTTGATATTGACGATGGAATAAACACATTAGGATCCTCTGAGGAAACGTAGATTGGTATATATACAAAGCAGCACCTTCTTTTACTGAACAGAATTACTGAAGGTTTTATTTCAGTATGTCCAGATGAAAGTCAAGCGTTTTTATGAGTCACTTAAGCCTTTTTCATTTGTTTGATATTGAGCGTTCAAACAGCATTTTCAGAAGAGTTCCTAATTTCACTGGGTGTGAGCATATGAAGTAGAGAGGAAGAGCAGCTGTGAATTACGTGTTGTGGAATAACAGTAAATGGCCTGGCAAAGGGAAGATAAATATGGATGCATTGGACCAGTTTCTTGATGACATCAGTTTGTTCTAATTTGTTGCAAGAACAGCAGGAATAATGCTCTTCACCTATCACATATGTTACCTCTATAGGATTCAGTTTATTCTCATAATGAGACTCTGTTAAAATATTATTGTTTTTTTATGGAAGGTTTTTTATTTGAATAACTGAATAATGTTAGATTGACTATACAGAATTGCCCAGACGGATGAATGATAGGACTCTTGAATATTTCTGCACAATTTAAGGTTTCCATCATCCATATTTGTATATTAGGAATCCTTAAAAGGATCATAAAGTAGAAAATATTCCCTTTTAGGGTTTTCACAGCTGCTTCATTGATGGGGTTAATGTTTTTAAAAAAGTCTCTAAGGAAACCAGTATTTCAGTTTTTATTTACTTATTCTACAGAGGGACTTTTAGTAGTCATGCCCCTATCAGAAGTATTATATTCATTTGTTTATTGAATCTATTATTTCCATTTTTAGTAGGTCTGTAAGAAGAGAAACTAGACTACTGTAGGAGAAGGTGAAGTACAGTTATAAAGCCCTATAGAATCACTACAACATAGGTTTGAGTTAGGAAATGAGAAAGCACTAGTTTTTAAAACAGGTCCAATAATTGCTCTTTAGTTTGGATCAGATGTCAAATTATTACCATGGTAAAAACCTGATAAGGGAAATTCAAGCAAGCCTGTTTCCGATGAGTAGTTTTAGTTTACTTTCTAGGAACAGGGCCAAGAAGTTGTACTTTTTAACTTAAAAAAAAAAAAAAAAATGATGCATGCTAATGAGTTACTGTCACTGAAAGGTTGGTTGAAAGAGAATGAGGCTCTGAGCCTCTGGCAGAATGAAAACTAGGGAGTTACCTCTGAATCAGGTTTACTTTACTTTCATTAAGAGAAAAAAAACACACATCCTATCTTACTATTGACTAATTAGGTTTTAAATACGGTGTGTGTGAATGTATTCATTGTTTTTTTCTCAGCTCCTGCTGGATGTCTACAGTACAGTTAAAGGTCTCTACTTTTTAGTAAGAATAAAAAAGAGCGTTTGAACGTGATGATTTACCATTTGCTTTGGATTCCATCCATCTTCTTACCTAGTATTATTTCATTTTTGACTAGAGTAATGAATGTTAGTATCTAAAGGATTGGGCGGTGTACTTTATTTTACTTGACAGAGTCTAGCTAGTGTTTTCGTTTATCTTGCTTTTGTATTCTATAGATGCTGCATGAGTTTTCTCTGATCAATGTGAGTAGAAACTATGGCAAAGTGATAGTGTACTTTGTAAACCCTCAACATATTTATTTAAGCAACTTCAAAGAGAAACAAAGGGTGTGCACTGTTTTACTATATTGGCTTTCTGAGTTTTGGCTGGTTTCCCAAATAGCAATTTTTATATTTAAAAAAAAAAAAAGACAGACTTAACTGCTTGCAGACTTTTCACGCATGGAAGATGAAGAAAGCTTCTTTTGATGAAGTGTAATTATGTCCAAACAGAGCTGACCCCCTCCCCCTATATTTCTTATGATCTTAACTGAAGAAAGTAGGATTTTTCCTTTGAAGCAGCCGGGACTTGGTGGAGGATCTGAAATGCTACAGTCTGCTGCCAGAGGCAGGATGGAGAAATTGGTCCAGACTTGTCTTTGAGACTTAGCTGGGGGGGGGGTGGGGGGGGGGTGTGCGGAGAGTGACTGGAGGGAGAAAGAAAAATTGATTTATTACTAATGATAGATTTTTATATCACTAATTTACCATTGTATGAAAGGAAACAGTAATACCAAACTGAAATGAAGAGGAAAAAAGGACAGAGAACATTGATAAGAGAGATCGCTCTTTTGAAAAAAATGGGTCAGCTTTTCAGTGGCAGGAAACCCTTTAACCTGCCTGTGTACCTGACCTGTTTTCTAACAGACTCTTTCCTGCTTCCTCTTTGATTTTCACACTTCTACATTTCTCTTAAGTTACTAAGTCTGGATCAACACGCTGCTACCATTGTATTTTTTTTTTTTTTCTTTCTGTTTTTGGTAGCATTAAAAACTAAAATACCAAGTTCCACAAATATTACACTTTTTACCTTTTCACTGGTAGAACATAAGCTCTCAGAAATTGAAATCTTAAATTTATAAAGGAGTTCCATCACTATTTGCTTTGGCTTTCTGAGTCGTTTGATGAGCACAACTTTTGAAATGCTTTGGAATAAAGAGAGAGCATCAATGAAATTGCATTAAAAGTAACTTACGGGTTTTAATTGTCTTCTCCTTTTTTCTCTTTTATATCTTAAACAGAAGAGTTTAAAATTACTTTGGTCCTTAAGTTTTCTTGGCATGCCTTCTTTCTTTTGACATCATGCATGTTACTTTTAATATATACACAGTTTTAAGCACCTAGAGTATACGAAGCATGCACTTCCATCAATTTAGGATACAATCCCTCTTTACCCCTCTTGTCTCTTTCTGGCAATCCCTCAGGATAGGTTGGAATGGTTCTATCAATGATAACCCATTGCCGTTAAGTGGATTCCGACTCACAGAGACCCTATAGGACAGAGTAGAGCTGCCTCATCGAGTTTCCAAGGAGGGCTGGTGGATTCGAACTGCCGACCCTTTGGTTAGCAGCAGAGCTCTTAACCACTGCATCAATGATAGTTCCCCTATATTTATACTAGAAAATATATTGCAGAACTAGTTCCTAGATGAAGCCCTGGATGATGCAATTATCCAGTGAGTGCTAGCTTCCTAAGTAAGAGCCTGCATTTTTAAGTTTAAGAGCCTGTGTTTTTATCAGTTACAGAAGTTGACAAAAAATGGGATTTGGAAAAAGTTTTTTTTTTTAAAAAACATTTTTTTAGCTTAAGGAAATCATGAATACCCATGTGAACATTTGACTTAGGAAATGCATTATTATTATAAGGTGGAAAACTAATTACTGAGTCGTGTGGTAGTTCCTGACTGCTTCTCCAACATTACATATGTAATTCTTCTGAAGGGGCAAAAAGAAGTGGAAGAAACCTTCTTGATTTTTGTTTTAGTTGTGAAAATACATTTAGATCCCTAGAATTTCACTTTGAGAAGACCAAAATATTTAAAGAGTTTTTTCCTCCCGCCCCCCACCCCCAAAAAAACCTTTATAGAAAATTATTCCTGCCTTGAACATTTGCTTTATACTTGGGTGAATTGATAATATTGGGCTTTTATTCCTGCCTACATGAGATGTTTCCTTGAACTTGGGGGAAGCATAGATGATTTAACATTCTGGTTAAATTGTAAAGATTTAAAATGGAAGTATCTCCAGAGCAAGTTTCGATAAATTCATGGTCAGGTTTTCGAGGTTACTTAGAGACACTAAGGATATTGGTAGAGGGGGTGGTGGAGGCTCAGTGGTAGAGTTCTCGTGTTCCATGCGGGAGACCCAGATTTGATTCACAGCCTCAGGTGCAGCCACCACCTGTGCCTCAGTGGAAGCTTGCGTGTTGCTGTGCTGTTGATCAGGTTTCAGAGGGGCTTCCAGACTGAGGCAGACTAGAAAGACCTGGCAATCTACATCCGGCAAATTCTCTGTTCTGCAGCAGAGTTAAATTACTTAAATCCGTGTAACATCCAATATAGAACAGATGAAATATGATGTAGTAATGACACTTTAAAAATAGTTGCTATAATTATCCTGGCGAAAATATTAGTCCATTTAAATTCAGTATTTCTTGGGCTCACAGAGCTGACTGGGATGCATCTAGAAATGAATTACCTATTAATTAAAAAAAAATGTTTTGGGGGAAATTGACAGTGTAAAAAAAAAAAAACACACTAATTTTAGAGTCTAAATCGTAGGCTCAGATCCTGATTTTGCCCTTATTAGTAGTGTGACCTTGGGTAAATGCTAAGCCTTTCTGGGCTTCAGTTTCCTCATTTGTAAAATGGGGTGGGGGAGTGATAAACAAGTGGGAAGGAGTAAATGAGATAATGCATATGAAGTAGCTTTCATTTAATAGGTTTCTAATCAACCCTGGTGGCGTAGTGGTTAAGAGCTATTGCTGCTAACCAAAAGGTCGGCAGTTCAAATCTACCAGGTGCTCCTTGGAAGTGGTTCTACTCTGTCCTATAGGGTCACTATGAGTCAGAATTGACTGGACAGCAATGGGTTTGGTTTAATCAATATTCCTGTTTCCTTACTCCCTCTCCCTCCCTACTCCTATCTTCTCTTTCCAGCTATTTGATTCTCTTGGCCATGGGAAAGTATAGTCAACAAGACTTAAAACTGCATATACTCAGTAACAAATGATGTGTGTCTTAAACAGATTTTAGGAACTTCCATGGTCTGGGTTGAAAAGAAAACCCATTCACTGGACTTGACAGCCAAAGACCTGTTCTCCATTAAGCCTTATATATAACCTGTTCCATATTAAGCTTTGAAAAGATTGCATTAAACTTTGTATTGCTACATACTGTCTAAGATTTGTGTTTTGATTTAATACCCTCCGCTTTCAGTCAGGAAAAAGGAGTCTGACTAGAAAACAAAGCAAAACAAAATGAGCTTTTTTTTTAAAGGTCTGTTAGAGAAGCAGACTAAGTGAGTGCTCTGGTCTGAGGCTGCTGAATGTTTTATTGAGTCACTGTTTCACACCCACCTTTTCCTGTCTTGTAACAGTTTGCAGTTTTGACTATCTGACATGACTAACCGTTGCAAATCTAACTGATTACAACTGTCAGTGAGTTTGTGTAACAGTGTCTGGTATCTTCTGGGGAAACCGAACATCCAAGTCAGCTGTCATACTCTTCCCTGTCCTTTTTTTTTTTCTTCCCTTATTCATTGCCTAGAGATCATTAATTTGAAATATCAGACATAATATTCCCAAGAAGCACACCCTTCTGCTGGAAGTAAAAATGCGCGTTTATATGGGGAGATGCTGTGTACATTTAGCAAAAAATAAGTCCCTGTCAGGGAGTTCTTTCAAGATTTACCAGCAGGGATGTATGTTAGAGAAGGAGTGAGCAGGGAGGAGAAAAACTTTGTTCCAGTAATGATGAAATCATCATCATACCACAGGCACATTAAGGCCAGGACAGGAGACACTGGCTCCTGTTAAAATGATTCCCATAAGAACTTGCCCCTTTCATCTTCTCATTGTAGCGCAGTTAAGTAAATGAATGCTAAAGCCATGTGAAGTAAATAACATAATCAACAGTGATTTACTATTGTTCTCTCATGGGGTCATGACCTAATCCTAAATAAAGACTTCTAAAATTGTCTGTGCTTGGATGTGTTCCTGATGGTTGGAGAAAACTGAAAGGAAGAGAACACTCCTCAAGTGGACCGGGTTTTTGTTTTCATTACAACTGTCGCTACTGAGCCGCTTTTTTGGGGGGGATTGGAGCCTTCTTGTTATAGTATTGCAATGAGGATGATCTTAACACTCCAAGAGTTTAGTAACTGTCTACACTGGCCACCAGAGGTTTTCCGATTAGAGTGAGGAGTTCTGCTTCTTGTCTTCATTTCATTACCTCCTCAGAGATGCTTCAATGAAATTTGGACATCTACGTTGGTATATTATCACCAATACTATCTTTTTATATTCATGATAGATTTTTTCCCCCTTTTATATCTACAGGCAAGAGTTTCACCTTGACCATAACTGTCTTCACAAATCCTCCCCAAGTAGCCACCTATCACAGAGCTATTAAAGTTACGGTGGATGGACCCCGGGAACCCAGAAGTAAGTACTTGCCTTCCTATTCGAAATGGTACTAGAGTTTGCTGAGACCCTCTGAGGAATTCATTCCAAATGAGTTAGTGTTGCTTTCATATAAATAGTTTTTTTGCCAAGTTTGCTATATTCATATAATTGTAGTGAGGGGCAATTAGTAGAGCTCCACAGAAGGTAACAGTTTTAACCTTTGCCACAAGCTTGGTAAGGCATCCATAACTTTGGGAAACTAGTGAATAATTATTTAGTCACTGTAACTCTTTACTAAGAAACTCTACTCATCCACTCTACACAGTAGACAGGGCTGAATAGACAGACCCATGAGAGCTGAAGAGGAAAACAATACACTTAAAAATCTTGAGCTTAGTCAAAAAGCATTTGCCTATGTTTCCCATGGCCTAAGAATGTGTTTTAACTCTTTAACTCGCCCACTCAATTCCCTTTATAAAGAGCACAGTGCTTAATTACAAAGAATTTATTTGCAAATGATAACTTGCTTGATTGTTACAACACTGTTGTTTGGTCATGTTCCAGTAATTGTTAGAGATAGTTTCTTTGAACAGATAGAGGCAAACCAGCTTTAACCCATCTTGGTTTATTTGTCTGTCTGGACATCCAGAAGGTTTTACCGGTAATTAGTTGAAGGGTACACACAATCTTTTTGGGTCAATATGTATTTTCCTCCTAAATCTAAACTGAAACAGTTTTGCTCCTTTTCCCCCACCCCCACCCCAATAATGATTTGAATAAATTCAGCGTAGCAGCATGTAGATATAGTTAGAGATTTAAGATTATTCAATATATAAACCACATTTATAAAATTGTGCCAATGGCTTTCCAAAAGGTTTTTTGAAGAAAAAAATATTGGGTCTCTAGGCACTGTAAATACACATATTTTCAGAATAAAAATAAATGTACCTAGGGAAAAAAATTTTGCCAATAGAAATGTCATATAGAACTCTGCCTTTGTTAAGTGAATACATTGGAGTCCTACCCTTTGTACTTAGAGAGCCTGCCAGAAGTATTTGTCAAATAACAACACCCCTGCTTAGACAGTGAGAGTGGGATATCTTTACCTAAAATGAGAGAAAAGGTCTGATGAGGTTTTGCCTACCAAGTAGCATCATCTCTCTTAGCAGTGGGAATGTACGGAGCACCCTGTTCCTCTGGTTGCTGCCGGTTCTCACAAAGGCCCGCTGCTTGCGTGATCTAGGGAGGCTTCCTGCCTCAAAAGCCAGTCTTTGAGGTTTTTGTTTTCTCCTTCTTTCATGTGTATGGCGTTCTTCCAGATTCACAATGCTGGGTCATTCATTTGTCTGTTCTGTTTGGGGATGTCCTATGAGGTGGTTGCTGTATACATCTATGTGAGCTCCAAGTTTCCAGTCCTAAGGGAGAGTGGTTTATGCTGTGTAGGGGATTAGAAGAGGGCAGGGCTGCCTTGACTGGTTTGGGGATTTTGCCTGACTTTTCTGAAATGCCATAAAGTGGGGATGATGCTTTATGATGGAAGACATCTTCTAACCTTTTACCTTTGATCTAGTCCTTGAGTTCCTGAAGGGCAGGGACATCCCTTTTAGTAGTAGATAAAGCAAGATGATCTTTTAGTATTTAGTACCACATAATATTTCTCTTTTAAAGATGTTTCCTGCTGTCTTCAGTTCTTCCAAAGACCGTTATTATGGTGTGTGTGTGTGTACACATTCAAGAGTCGATGCTCAAAAGTTGACGGTTGGGAGAAGAAACAGGGAAGGGTGGGTGTTGCCCCATTGACAAAAGTTGAGGCAGAATGGCTTTGGGAAAGTTGCTTCTGTTTCAGGTGAGCATAGTGTTACCTCATTTCTAAGAGGTTTTTGACAAAATTAGTCGATAGGCTCACTGTTGTGTAAATGCAGAGATGTGCTCCGAGAGTAATGAGATTAGGGGTAGAGGGGCAGATGGCAGATGGGTTCAGGCTTTGGGTGGTGCTGAGGGTGGGGGAGGAAGAAGCAGATAGGGATCTGTGAGCGACAGACCACTTGCCCTAGATCAGCCCGAGTGATATTTCTTAGGAACCAAAAATATCGTTGAAAACTTGATGTCATTTCCCTGGCATCGTGAGGTGACTTGCCAAACTCAACATCAAGATATAAGGATGGATCCGGTTCCAGTACCGTCTCAATCCTATGACCTGGATTCTCTGTACTGGATTATTTCCTTCTCCCCTGATCTTAGCTGTCCTGGCCGTTGGATGTTTGTATTACAGCACTCTTCTCAGTATTGTTCTTTCATTTTGAGACTCCTAGGTATGGGGAGATGCACAGGATTTGCAATTTTCTTCAACAGTGAGTATAATAGGACTCTGATCAATTGGATGTCTATCTATTAATAAATGAGGAATTCTTTAGAATAACTCATTGCTGTCGAGTCGATTCCAACTCAGAGCGACCCTATAGGACAGAGTAGAACTGCTTTTTCTGTAAAGTGTCTGATAATAAATAATTTAGGCTCTGCAGGCCATACAGTCTCCCCCCAAGGACTCGGCTGTTGTAATGCAAAAGCAGCCATAGACAGTATGTAAACAAATGGTCAAAACTATGTTCTAATAAAACCTTAGTTACAAAAACAGGTGGCAGGTCCACAAACCACAGTATGCCAACCCTTGCTCTAGAAATCAAAGTGGTTTATTTTGTAGACCTTTAACAGGAAAAGGCTTTAGTAAAAGGCTTTCTCTTCTAAGGTCAAGAAAAAAGACAATTACTGCAATTGTTTTAGTCCCCTTTACCTCCAAAGTATAATGCCTTAAGTAGCGGTTATTTGTTATAAAAATAATATAATTCTGCTTATTACTGTAGTGGTTTGAAGGCATTGATGATTTTGTATCATGTGGATGGAATTTCATGCCTTCCTCTGAAAGTCTGAGCATATATTGAAAAGGCTGCTTCTGGTAGATCAGCTATTTGAACAAGGACAAGTTCTGGGTTTAACTGATTCGGTTTTAATTTTAGCATTAATGTGGCGGCTAAGAGTGCAGGGTCTGGTATCAGACTGCCTGGATTGAAATCCCAGCTCCACCACTTACTAGCTGTGTAGTGCTAGACAAGTTACATAACTTGTCTTTGCCTCAATTTCCTCATCTGTTAAAGAGGGAGTAATAATAGTTTTTCCCCCATGAGTTGCTGTGAGGATGTTAAATGATGTAATGTATATAAAGTGTGTAGTGACTGTCATGTGCTAAATGCTCATTAAGTGTTCACTATGATTATTAATGTGCTACGGCTGCTAACCAAGAGGTCAGCAGTTCAAATCCGCCAGGCGCTCCTTGGAAACTCTATGGGGCAGTTCTACTCTGTCCTATAGGGTCGCTATGAGTCGGAATTGACTCGACGGTAGCGGGATGATTACTAATAAAGTTTTTTCAGTGTCTAAAGTTTGTTATAGAGTTTTGCTTATAGCATACTTTCAGGAGACAGATACCATCTAGATTCTTTTCTCTAGTGCATTATTATTTTTTTCCCCCTGGAGATAACTTGACTAATTTTTGCTCATTAGTAAATGACACTAATCAGTATTATAAATTGTGGCTTGAGCAGGTATTCATGCTGCTAGGGGACAGCTGTACAGAATTGATGACGGTGATAACTTATTAGCAGCAAAGAAAAGTCCGAGAGGATGCTGTGGCACCAGTGCCCCCCTCTGAGGTCCAGCCTATAAGTGCATCTGCCACGACTTGCTTTTCACTCAGAATTCTCAAATGTTTCGTCCTTCTGTGTTTTCTGTCTCTGGCAGCTGAGCCGGTGCTGTCACATCACAAACAACTTCTTTTCTTAATATACACATCTGGCGTTGGCCGTTGGACTCACTTCATAAGAACACATGATCATCACTCATTACAAGATTAAAAAGTACCCCATGGCATCACTGATGTTTTTTAACTTTGATCTTTTGCAGTTGTGATTCATCTCAGTTATAAAACTTCCCTTTAAAGGAACATAGCCGATGACTTATTAGAACCTTCATCTTAAGTAGTGTAAACACGAAAACGGTGCACATCTTTACAAAATGCCATTTATTTTCTTTGCAAGCTTATCATTTTAAGACATGACATCATACTTAAGAGCGCAAATTTGTACGCCTTGTGTTTAGGCAAGGCTTTGACCTTCTGTTGGCAAATTAGCTCTGAAGAACAACTGCCGTATGTTCACCAGCAGGAGAAGTCAGTGTAGCAGCGACAGTAATGCGTTTGGTTACCTAGTAACCCTTTCAAACATCAGTTTCTGTTAGGATCCTTTGTTCCATTTATGCACTTGGTTCCAGTTCTTGTGTGATGTGAAGAATTTCTACAGAAGGTGAAAACTGGTTAGCAATGTCATATTCTATAGTCATGGTTCTGAGTTGGTTAGGGAAGAGGGCTGATGAAAAGGGCATCATTGTCTGTGCAGAGGATAGAAAAAGTAAATCACCTTACACAGTCAGAATTCTTTCAATTTTCTTACTGCTTTTTCAGTTATCTCTTGCTAAGTAGCAAGCCTCTCCAAAGCATAATGGCTTGAAACGACAACCAAATTAATATTTCTCACGGTTCTTTGGGTTGCCTCGAGTTCATCTGGATGGTATTTCTGCTGATCTTGCTTGTGGTCTCTCATGTGGCTGCAGTTAGATGGCACCTGGTGCTGGAACATCCAAGATGGCTTCATTCATATGTCTGTGGCTTGGTGGGGATGGTTGGAAGATTGGGCTCAGCTGGAACAATAGGACAGCTGACCCTTTCTCCCTCCACGTAGTCCTAGGGCCTCTCCTCCATGTAGCCTCTTCATGTGGTCTCTGTAGCAGAGTAGTCTAATTTCTTACACTGCAGTTCAGTGCTCCTAAAACGCAAAAGCTGTCAGACCTGTTTAATTAAGGTTTAGGCTCAGAATTGTTGTTGTTGTTAGCAGCTGTCGAGTTGGCCCCCAGCTCATGGCAGCCCCAAGCACAATGATTGGACCGATGTGATCCAGATGGTTTTTATTGACTGATTTTTTGAAAGTAGATTTCCAGGCCTTTTTTCCTAGTCCATCTTAGTCTGGAAGCTTTGCTGAAACCTGTTCAGCATGATAGCAGCACACAAGCCTCCACTGTCAGGTGGTAACTGCACATGAGGTGCCTTGGCTGGGAATTGAACTTGGATCTCTCTCATGGAAGGCAAGAATTCTACCACTGAACCACCACTGCCCCCAGGATGAGAACTAGCATGGGGTTACTTCTTCCATATTCTGTTGGCTAAAGCAAGACACAGGTGCAGCCTGAATTCAAGGGAAGGAGCCACATGAAGGTGGGAATAATGAGGGGAGTGGGTCATTGGGACCACCAGTGGAATCAACTCCCACAGCCGCTTAGACAGTATATGTCATTGTTGCAACAGAAGAAATACTTTCATCCAGGTACTATTTTCTGACAGGTCTCTTGACTTTTAGATCAGGGGCAAGTTTAAAGTTATACCAGATGACTCAAAGTTGAATTATAGTAGCTTCTTTCTGAATTGAACAAATTTGGTAAATCTCAGATGAATTAAGGGTGGCTATTTCTGTTGTACATAGGGTTGCTATGATTTGGAACTGACTTGACGGCACCTACCAACAACAAACATTACCTGTTGGAGCCCTGGTGGTTAAGCACTCAGCTGCTAACCGAAAGGCCGGTGGTTCCAACCCACCAGCTGCTCCGTGGGAGAAAGAATGTGGTATTCTGCTGCTGTAAAGATTACAACCTTGGAAACCCTATGGGGCAGTTCTACTCTGTCCTAGAGGGTCACTATAGCGTCACTATGAGTCGGAATCGACTCTATGGCAATGGCTTTTTTTTTTTTTTAAATTGTTGGTTTGGGAGTCCCTGGGTGACGCACATGGGTGAGCACTGGGCTACTAGCTGAAAGGTTGGTGTTTTGAACCCACCCAGAGGTGCCTCGGAAGACGCACCGGCTGATTTGCTTCCAAAAGGTCATAGCCTTAAAAACCCTGTGGAGCAGTTCTACTGTGCACTCACAGGGTCACCATGAGTTGGAATCGTCTCTGTGCCAACTAACAGTAATAACAACACCATAATTAACTTGTCGTGGAGTCCCTGAGTGGTGCAAATGGTTAACATGCTCAGCTAACTGAAAGGTTGGAGGTTTCTCTCCACCCAGAGGTGCTTTGCAAGAAAGGCCTAGTGATCTACCTCTAAAAAACCAGCTGTTGAAAACCCTGTGGAGCACAGTTCTACTCTGACATACGTTGGGTTGTTATGAGTAAGGATTGACTGGATGGCAGCTGTTTTTATCGTTACTTTGTTATGCTTGACATGAGCAGATCAGTATCAAGTGGAGTGAGATCAATACTTGTACAAGAGAATATTAGGTGTTTGAATGACAACAACAACAAAAGGTAACGAGCCTTGCCTGGCAACATGACACAAATATCTTATGAATCCTTAAATGGACAAGCCTGGAAGTTTTATACTTTATAATATCCAGCTTTGAAAATTCTCTCTTGCCGGCATACCTGCAAAGCTGATACCTGACACATGTAAGTGGGTTTCTAAGAGTTTTTATGTGTTGTGCCCCAAGGAAGTAAACCATAGTTACCCTGAAGGAGAGACCAAAGCTTTCATCTGTGTATCTCCTGCCGGGGGACTACTGTTCACTGCTGACCAGCCATCTGTAGAGACCTGGTGGGAGAGAGGAGAAGCCCTGCCTTTTCTTTCCCAGAGATGTAACCCCTTTCCCACAGGCCTAAAGTACCCGGCTGCAAGATTTCTTCTGCTTGGCTCCGTTCGTGAGTTCAGTAAGGGGCTGGAGCTTAGGTGAGTGAGAGGTTATCTGGGAGTGTAGGGAAATGTTTGTATTCCCAGGACTGCCTTAGCACCCTGACTAACCCTGCTTATGAGGCTTAGGTCCTGCAGCCAAGTTCTCCTCTTCCTGCTTGCTCATTCTCATGTGTGCTCAATTCATCAGCAGATTTATAAATCGTCAGAGAACACTTAGTTTCTCCATATTCTTGAGGCGCTTCCAATTGTACAGGTTTTTATTTTAACAAACTTAAGGTAACAGATTTAAACAAAAATGGGTGTTCTTAGTAGGGCATCATTCTCATTTTTCTCTCATGCTGTTGTACCCACTTCTGAGACTGTTTTCCAGCCAGGTGAAAAGGGTGGAGAGAGTAGAAAGCTTGGTATATCCTCTTCCTCGTTCCAGATGATGTCAGTGCCAGCTCACCTTTATCCTCCGTTACTCTTCATCCCAGTTGGGTGAAAGAAAAGGCTTTTCATGGGGGCTTTGCTTATTTATCAATACCAAAAAAAAACCCCAAACCCATTGCCATCGAGTTGATTCCAACTTATAGCGGCCCTGAAGGACAGAGTAGAACTGCCCCATAGAGTTTCCAAGGAGCGCCTAGTGGATTCAACTGCCAACTTTTTGGTTAGCAGCCGTAGCTCTTAACCACTACGCCACCAGGGTAAAGGAAAGTAGGGGTCACGTAAAAATACGTTGGTTGGAGGGACAGCAGAAGAACTTTTCAAGGTTATTTGATACCTCTGGATATGAGACTTGCATTTAAATTCTTGGTTTCTGTGAAGACAATTTGAGAAAACCTTGATAGGCCTTGGACCACACTCCTGATGCCACAGCCCTGAGTTTTAGTCCTTAGAAGAAGGCATTAGTAGAAAGTTCCTTAACTTCTTGACTTGCAGGCTTTCCCCTGCATGCTTCATGGTCTCTAAAATGTCCAAGGGATGGAAGTTATGGGTAAATGCCATGTATTGGTATTTACAAGTCAATACATACAAGGAGGAGTTTGATTGTCGTGTGTATTAATAATTTGGCCACTGGCATATGAAACATTGTTGCAAGCTTTTAATTTAAGAGAATAAAAACAGCTTAAAAAATTGTTCTCATTTTTCCTTTTCTTCAGGGAGGATGGAGAAGGGGGGTGGTCAGAAGTGCTGGTGGAGGTTGTGTCTGGTGGTCGGTGGAATGTGCTCTTGAGAAGAGCAGTTTTAAATCTCTTTCAGTACTTTTTTGTTGTTGTTGTTGACTGACTGTCAGGAGCTGGGAAGATGGCCAAGAAGGAAATGACACATCGAGAGGCATTTTGTGTTGTGCAACATTCTGTGGAACTGATGCAAGGATATATAGCCTATTTACACATTCCTTTTTTTTCACTAGCAGACTGCATGGCAGTAATTTAATTCGGCAGCACATGGCGTGCTGCAGCAAGGAGCTATGGCCTTAAAATCCTTTCCTGGCAAATTATCACAGCTGTTAAAACATGCTTGTGTCCCTCCTTTGCACTTTTTCCTGGCTTCCTGGTTCTGAATGTGCTTTCGCATTGTATCGGACTTGTGTTAACAAGGACCTGTAGCTTTCACAACAAGAGCACATTTTCCACGTGCATATGCTTCAGTTGATGTTACTGCTCACTGGATGTAGCATGGCACATTTTCGAGGGATACGGGTTCTGAAAACACACACGTACTGGATCCAAATGTGTCAGTACTTTGTAGTTGGGTATAAGTCAGAAATCATTCTTAAAGAAATGTAGGAGCTGAAAGGGAGACTTCTTTCTTTTTCTGTAAGAAGATGGCTTTTCCTTCCCAAGAGAGAGAATTCCTGATGGGTCACTGAAATACTCCTCTTACTTCTATTCTGTTTACACTACAGTATTTTCTTCAAGGAGGGCTGAGCCAGAGGAGAAGAGGATATACTTAAAAATAACAGGGAAAAAAGATTGGTTGTATTGAATGATGCATTCATACTTGTCCCTCCCTAGCATTTTTAAAAAAGGAGTCCTGGTGGTTCAGTGGTTAAGCGCTTGGCTGGTAACTGAAAGGTTGGTGGTTCAAATCCATCAGCTGCTCTGGGGGAGGCATATGCGGTGTTCTGCTTCTCTAAAGATTACAGCCTTAGAAGCCCTATGGGGCAGTTCTGCTCTGACTTAGAGGGTTGCTGGAGTCAGAACTGACCCCACTGCCATGGGTTTAGTGTATTTACAGAATAAATTTATGATGGAAATTAAAGCACAGCTTTGGTCTTTACATAAAATCTCAAGGGGTTATTTTTTTCTCTAAACATTTTTATTCTAGTGGTATTCATTATACATGAAAAACCCAAAACTTGTTGCCATTGAGTCAATTCTGACTCATAGTGACCCTATAGGACAGAGTAGAACTGCCCCATAGGGTTTCCAAGGAGTGGCTGGTGGATTCGAACTGCTGACCTTCTGGTTAGCAGCGGAGCTCTTAACCACTGCGCCACCAGGGCTCCTCATTATACATACTGGTGAGTTACATATAACACAAGGAAATGAAATATGAGTGCAAAAAAATGTCCTTTCTGTGAAAACAAAGTTAAATGCTTGAAGAAGGCACCAAACGAATGCCCAATTAGGATTGGTTTTTCCATTACTCTAAAGAAGGCTGTTGGGATTTTGACTGAGATTGCATTGAATCTATAGATCGCTTTGGGTATACTGACATCTTAACAATATTAAGTCTTCCAGTTTAGGATCAAAAGTTTTTAATTAGGCAGGTATAGAAAATAGTTGTTCATATTGTCCAAGTAATTTTTGGAAATTAAGAAATTACATGAAAACCATTTAGATCTAAAATATTAATTCTGGTTCATATGCCATGGCTACAGTAAGAGACTGTATTTGTTAGACGGTGTTTAAGTAGCAGAGGAAGGATTCCCTGTTCCCCTTAGCATCTCTATCCTACTGGGCACTGCTGGCTAAATGTGTTTACTAGTTGACATAAGCTCTTCGTTAAATGTTAGGATTAAGGCTTAAATCTAAGCACCTCTGGAAAAGGTAACTCATACTTAAATTCCTATTAAGGTAAAATTAAGTTACGTGGAGTCCTTTATTGGAGGTAGGCATTTTGGTGGAGGTAAAGGGATGATTATCAATGGAGTCGTGAGTACTAGAGAAGAAATAGTGAGTCATAGTGTGCAGATAGGGCCTCTACCCACCTTGAAGGCAATGCCAACTTCTGGCTTTGCAGTTTGCCTACCAGTGTGTATTTCTGATGTGTCTCAGGTCTGGTGTACTGTTAAGGGTGCAGGTTTTATAAGTTTAAAGTGAGGGCTTTTCGTTTCTGAATTTCCGCATTTCCTCCTTTTGCAAATATTTCTCTTTCACAGAGAAGTCTTTATCCAGTTTTTTTTTTTTCCTTCTAGCTTCGTGCTGGCTTTCCTCCTCTAAAAAAAAAAATTGCCATGTAATTTCTTTTCTTTTAGTAGTTATCCGTAACATTTTAACATGTGTATTTGTCTTCATAGAATTAATCATTATCTCTGTCCACCTCTTGAATAATACAGGAATTTTATTACAATTTAAACTGCAATCACTTCCTCTTTTCTAATATTGTAGTTTATCAGTTTAGTTTTAGTCATTATCAGTGTATTAAGCTGTTTATACTTGTTTTATATTTTGCTGTTGTTGTTAGTTGCCATTGAGCCAGTTCCAACTCATGGTGATCCCATGTGTGTGGAGTAGAATGTGCTCCAATAGGTTTTCAAGACTATGACTTTTTGGAAGATCACCAGGCCTTACTTCTGAAGTGCCTCTGGGGGGGGTTGAACCAACAGCCTTTCGGTTAGTAGTTTAGCACTTAGCCATTTGTGCCACCTCCACACTCCATATTATATTTATGCACATGTTTATCGATTTATTTGCTCACTGTCACTTTTCGTACCTCTGTTCTTCCTTCGGGTTCAGCTTTCTTTTTCTTGGTTTATATCTTTTAGTAGTTCTTTTAGTGAGAGTGTTAGTGGCAAACTCAGTTTTTGTTCCCTGAAAATGTCAGCAGATCTGTACATTGGCTGTTGTGTATATGATGTGATGTGAGAGACACCCTGCTTAAAGTCTGTTTGCTATGAGTGCCAGATCCACACTCTGCCATTCTTTGGTGTTACGGCTTCCCATTCATATTAACAGATTAGGTAGAGCAGTATTTCAGAGCCTAGAACGTGAGGCACAGAACTTTTCATGGGAGAGGGAGGAAGGGAAATGGGGAAGGTCAGGCTGTAAGCAACTGTCACCATAGGGAGCTCTGAAGATTCCTGGGCCAGTATGTTGGGGGTTGGGGAGGTGGGAGGGAGTGGCCCTGGAGAGAGGAGAAGACAAAGAAGGGAGGATACAGAAAGAGGAATTTGGATCCTCTACTTCACAGTTTAAAAAAAATTTTTTTTTACTTCACAGTTTAGACTTGGGCAGACCCTAAAGTGCTTTGAGAATTTTCCAAATTTATGTTGAAGACCAACCCAACCATATTTGCTTGGCATTGTCTCCCCATCGTTATATTTGATCCTCAGAGGCCATCTGGCTGTTGCTTACTGAACAACCAGAGCAGCATTCCCGAGAAAATGTCCATACGTTTTCTGCCATTTTAGTGAGAGTGCAGGACTCAGAGCAAAAAGATGCTTTTTTATTTGGCAGATGAGCTGTTGAATGAAGCAGAAGGAAGAAAATCGATATGAGCACGGTCTAAGGGAGCTGGGACACCATGATCTGGGGTAGAACTCTTTCTAGGCAGGGTGGCTCGGGTGATTCCAGTGATGGCTCTGTGTGCTTCTCCTTAGAGTTGGGCAGGAGTGGCGGGTGGGGAAAAGGCCGATGACCCTGAAGAAAACTTGGACTGCGTATGCATCCTCTGTGGCACGCATCCCCCATCTTCTTCTCATTTTGTATCTTCTTGACAGCGATTTTCATGAGCTGTCACCTGGGTAAACATGCCAGAATGTATTTTGGTTGAGGGATACTCAGGATGATTTAAACTGGGCTCTATGTCTCCTCCTTAGCATTGGCCCTGGAAATTATTTGTAGAAAAATATGGACCCTTCAACAAGATTATGCAGGTACCAAAACATAGATTGTTATAAAGAAGTGAAGAAAATCTAGATGTGTAAAAAGAGCTTTGGTCTTGTTAGAACTTTAGCTTTCATTCATTTGGTACATCATTCCATTTTCACCTCGTCTGTTCACCCCATCTCGCAAAAAACAAGTAGCAGGTTTTTTTTTTTTTTTTTAACCATAAGATCTGTTTCAGAGTAGCTTAACAGAGAATTCATCTAGAGGGTAGTTTGTATTTAAAGTGTTGGTTCAGTTATGATTGACGGAATTGGAGGACTGGACATTCGTATTTTGAGATGTTGGTGGGATCTTACTGAACCTAAGCAAATCACTAAATTTCTCTCCAGTGTGACTTCTTCATCCTTTAAATGGAAATGGACATGAAGACAACTTCACAGGGTAGCTTGGAGAACTACTTCCTAAGGAATGATCAGAAAGTAGTTGGCACACATGAAGGGGAACTTAAATACCAAATAGTAATTATGTAGCTGCCTTTCTGTCACGGAGTTCCAAACACTTAGACATTACCTCACTGATTCTTTTTACATCCCTTTGAGGAAGTCATTATTCATTTACAGGTGGATAAACTGAGGCATGGACACTTGAGAACTCATTTACCCTGTGTCACTGTGCAAGTCAGCAGGTGATTTATGGAAATGGGCCAGGAGCCCAGGTCTCCTCCTATTCAGTTATTTACTACTAATTCACCCATTTGCCTTTGTCATTAAAGCTATGGAAGCTTCTGGTTTGGGGTCAAGAGCATTCTTGGTTGATTGTATGAAATAGTCCTACCTGAGAAGCATGCCTGGTGATGGAGTAGCATTGCTAAATAGTAAATAAGTCCCAATTTATACAGCCTGACACACAGTAGGTATGCATATTATATACATTTCTTGAATGAGTATTCAGGACATTAAGATGAGGTTTAACTAACACTGAATTTTGTGAGATGAAAGCAACAAGTTGTTAACCCTTCATTAGGAACTCACTTTGACTACCAGTGAAATAAAGTTAATACTTAGGAAAAAAAAGTTAACTTTAAACTATTAAACAAGTAGAGGATGTAGACAAAGTTAGAAAATAAGGATTAATGAAAAGAAATAAATAAAAATTGCCCATAAGTACCTCCCAAGATGACCACTGCTAATATCTTAATGCATATCCTCCTTTATCTCTCTCTCTCTTTTTTTTTCACTAATTCTAGTACTTTTGTAAAGGTAACAGCGGTGAGGAAATAGCATTAGGAAAATGCTGAGATGTTACAGATGGCATTAGTATGTTGAAGCTGAAAGCAGAGACTAACTGGAAATAATAGTTGCTGTAAGGAGAAGGAGCATGACAACAGGACTGGCCATTGTTTCCAGTTAATGTCTTGGAAGAAGCAGCAGCTGTTGTTAGGTGCCACTGAGTCAATTTCAGTTTATAGGGACCCCATGAGACAGAGTAGAACTACCCTATAGGGTGTTCTAGGGTGTAATTTTTAAGGGAGCAAATTGTCAGGTCTTTCTCCTGTGGAGCTGCTGGGTGTATTCAAACTGCCAACAGGACCTTACCAAACCAAAACCAAACCCTTTGCTGTTGAGTTGATTCCAATTCATAGCAACCCTATAGAACAGAGTAGGACTGCCCCATATGGTTTCTAAGGAGTGGCTGATGGATTCGAACTGCCAGCCTTTTGGTAAGCAGCTGATGTCTTAACCACCGCACCACCAGGGTTTCAACAGGGCCTTGAACCAAAAAAACCAAAACTGTCGCCATTAAGTCGATTCTGACTCGTAGCGATCCTATAGGACAGAGTAGACCTGCCCCATAGGGTTTCCAAGGAGCAGCTGGTGGATTCGAACACGCCCACCTTTTGTTTAGCAACCAAGCTATTAACCACTTTGCCACCAGGGCTTTTCAGCAGGGCCTTAGCAATGCCTAATGCTTAGAAAAAGTGAAAGGTTGCAAAAAGGGCAGAGTAGCATCACCTCCCCACAAAGTTGTCTACTTTGTAATTATGCCCAAGGCTGGTCCTAAGCGTGGTATGATTTGGAGCACAGAAAGACTCTCCTGTTCATCCCTACTGGCCCCAAACCTCTCTCATATTATTCTTACCAAGGTGACTGAGGTTATTCTTTGAATTGAGACACTGAGGACCTTAACAGATGTTATCTCCAAAGGATAACACATTTTAAGCTATCATTGGTTAGCAACTTGGCTTAAATAAGTGGATCAGGTCAGATTGGCTACATATTTTATAACAGGGAATCACAAGGCCCAAATTGGTACTGAAAGTTGCTTGAGAAGGGCCTTGAAGAGCTGTGGCGAAGAAAATTGAGTGGGAGTAGGTGGAGGAGGAGTGGCTTCTCTGCAGCTGGCACTCAGTAAGAAGGCTTGGTCCTGAAGAACATGTTTTTTGTTTTTTAGCCAAAGACCCCAGGCTTGATGAAAAATAACCCAAACAAAGCAGTAAGTTACCTATTTGAGTAGAATCTCTTAGGACTGTGTGTAATACCCTGAAATCTTAGCTTTTATGGACAATGAGAAGCAATTCCAAAGGTGAGCTGAGTTTCAAAACATAAGAGCAACATGGAAAACGTAAGAACGTTTAGCAAAGAGCATTGATGATGATTAAAGGATTGTAAAATTGAACCTATAAGGATAAGTTGAAAGACTTGGGATTATTTAGCTTCAAGAAGAGAAGACTGAAAAAATGACTTAATAACATACTTCAAGATTATGAGGAGTTATTAAGCTGTGTGTATGGCGACCAGCTGTTTTGTTTTTAGTAAGGTCAGATAAAGAAGAATATGTTTTAACTGAAGCATGATAGGTTTAGGTTAGATTTAAAGAAGAACTTCTTAATAAAAGAATTGTTACACAGAAGGGGCTACTGAAGGCTGAGGGATTGACCAGAAGGTTTTTCAAGCTTCCTTCCATCCCAGCGATTCTGTGTGTTTAGGAAATGCAACTAAGTGCCACCTTACTGCTTTTAAAATCAAAGGTATGATTTCTGTTTCCCATTATAATTCTCAACCTCAGAGTCACAGATTTGTAGACATAAATGATGAGGGTAATTTGCCCTGCTTCAATGGTCATTAGAATCTTTAATTGGGAAAAATATGACCAAAAAGAGAAACAGGTCTCCCAGATGATCAAAAAATTGATAGACTAGATGAGTTATTAAGACACTGAGGCTGAGGGTGACAGTGTTTTACTGTTAGAAAAACTCAGGTTTATTTGACTTGTACATGCCAGAGACAAAAGGCACGGTTTTATTAAGTTGATTCATTTTTCTCTGTTACCTCCCTACTGGGAGAAATTAAAAACATTTCCAGGTGACACCAAAGTTAGTATAACCTGGAACTTGAGAGATGCAATCCAGAAATCACCCTCAAGGAATTTATCGTCACAGGGAAGGAAGGAGAGAGGAAATAGGCAGGATTTATTTCTGAAAACAAACCTTCATGCATTTAAAAATTGGCAGAGATGTGAAGAAGTTGAGCAGAGCAGATCTGAGAATGGCTGGCTGAGTACACCCTTCCTTTCAGCTTTGGAGCTAGAGCACAGGAAAGCAAAGAACCCTGCTTTCTGGGTTAACCTTTCTCAGTGAAGCCAAGTGTCAGGGTTTTTATTTTTAAGTTTTGTATTTAATCTACTCTTTTACTTGAGCGACTTTTGCCGTAGTAGATTAGCATGCCTGCGTACGATTTGCTGTAAGCACTCATGAAAGCTCATGGATGAAACTATGAAAACACACACACACACACACACATAGTGTTTTCAGATGAGTTCTTTATTTTGAAACAAGCGGATATAATTTTCTCTAAAAAAAAAAAAAAAATCAAAGTGACCAAAGGAACAGACTTTAAAACAGGTGACTTAACTGGGAAGAAGGCTAAGTGGGTGTGGTACTAGGCAAAAGGGAAAGAAAAATAGTCAGAAAACATATTTTTCTTTCTTCCCAAAATGACTTGGGCACCTTGATTCATTAAGCACATTTAGACGCCTTGAGCCACTGCACTTTACCTTTCCAAGGCATCGTCACCATTGGAGAGCCACCCCTGCAACCCACAGTTGGGTCACAAGTCACAACTTACTTACTTTTACTGCCTTTCTTTCTTCCTCACGGAGCGTATTTTCTTAGGGGCCTTGGCACTTTTAGTCTTCATGTAGTTCTTTTCGTGATTTCTACATTTGGATGTCCCCACCCCCAGATTATGTTTATTTCACTCCTCCAGGAGCCCTGGTAGTGCAGTGGTTAAGAGCTTGGCTGCTAACCAAAAAGTCAGCTGTCCAAATCCACCAGGCACTCTTTGGAAACTCTGTGGGGCAGTTCTACTCTGTCCTATGAGTTACATGAGTCAGAATCCACTCGACGGCAGTGGGTTTGGTGGTTTTTTTTTTTTAAGGATTCTTAAAAACCACAGCTGCCTTTTTCCGTAGGAAACGGTGACCTAAAGGGGATTAGTGGCCCTCCCTCTTACTCTTGAGGCCAAGGGATTGATAGTGGGAAGGAAAATCAGCTCCAAAGAGGTTTGGTTTACTCTCGTTGTTAGGCTTTAAAAATATGAATCATCTTCCTGAGTACTTTGTTTCAGGTAAAGTCTCTTCATTACACATACGGGGGTAGTGAAGGGAAAATCGTTCCTTGTTTTCTGCACTTTTTTCCCAGTACCATGCACTGAAGCTGGTTATATATAGTTCCCTGAAGAATAAGCTGTGAAACTGTTCATGTATTGACTTATCTGAAGCAACAGAGGACCCATCAGTGCGTGCACAAAAGCTGGTGGGTCATCTGTTCTTCCCTGAGCTCCCGTCTTCCAGGAAGACTTTACTTAAGACTTACGAACTAGCCTTCCTTAAGGGAAACTGTGATGGAGAGATATAAAAATGAGAGGTTTCATTGGTCAGGGTTTTAGAGAAGGTTGGATGTGTGGGCACGATAATGTTTACAGGTTAATAAGGAAGAACAAAGGTTTTTATGAAGGTTGTAGGATTCAAAGTGAGCAAAAGTGGATGATGACTTAGTTACCGTGTCAGCGGAAGGTCCTGCGCTTTGGTCACCTCCCAGGGGATTCCTGCATGGACTGTCTTTGGGTATTCATAAAACTCAACACTGGTGGCACAAATCAGACATACCTTTACCCATTGCCATAGAGTTGATTTCAACCCATAGTGACCCTAGCAAGGAAATTTTCTGGGGCCAGGGAACTAGGAGTTTCTGGATTTTATAATTAGGAAAGCATAGATGGGCCAACATGCAGGACATACTCCCATTTTATTTTTTACAGAACTTTTTTTTTTTTTTTTTTTTGCCAGTTTTGTATGTATTGGCTCTATATGAGACCTGGTATAGCAGTTTCTTGGTAGAGCCAGGTAGCTTAAATAACCCAAACGGGAAGGGTGCCACTTCCCTTTACTTTCATCCAGGGCTCTCTAGGCACTGGTAAATGGTGCCTAGAGAATCATGGGTAATGAAGCTGTTGGATTCAGTTAATTTGTCACTTACTGGTCCAGTGGTGGCATTTGAATGTAAGTTGGTTAATGGAAAGGGATATTATGAAGACATAGCAGCCCCAAGCCTCCCTTTTTGTTGAGGGTTGGCCTCCCATCATCAGTTACGGCTCTGGAGGAGTGGCATGGAGCCACCACTTCTTCATTCTCTTCTGTTAGGAGAACTGAAATATAAGTAAATAAAATTTTTCAACTGAATTGGAAAAAATCTGACACCGAAGGATGAAATGTAGCTTTTGTAGCATGAGATTTGTGGCACAAACTGACCAGCGGAAGGAAATCTGATGATCTAGATAGATGCCTCTGGTTATTACCACTTTTGCTGCATGTCGCCTCTATGCTAGGAACTCAACAGGATGAGTCAAATATAGTTGTAAATAGAGACTGTTATGGGGAAGGGAGAAATCCTCGTGCCTGAAGGACTAGGTGGCACTTCTGCTAATTTATAAATGTCTCTTTTTATTCCTTTTTAAATTGGGATACGTTGCACCAAAACATCTATCAGAAGAAAACCAGTTTTTTTTGGGCTATGACAAAGAGCTCCTGAAGTTGCATCGCAACTGAGATCTATTCCTAGTTCTGTTTCTGGGGCTCTTTGGCTAGTTCCTGGAATGGATTTTGATAGTTTTCATGTCAAGGAAGTGTAGTGACACTGGACTCTTCCACATTGGGCTCATGGTTTGTATATTATTTAACTGCTGTAAAAATATTTGTGCATTAGGACCTTAAATCGCAAGCCTTCTACACACTTAACAAAGTTTCTGTAGCAATCGTAGTGAAATTCTAATATTGATACTTAAGCCCTTTTGATCTCGCTGGTTCTGGCAATTAAAGAAAGTTAACCTTAGAAGAAAAACCAGCCTTAGTAATGTGTACATATCCTTTATGTCTGTATTAATTCAGCAAACATTTATAGGGTGCCTGCTCTGTGTCAGGGCCTCTGAATGCTAGGTGCTGATGAAATATCTTAACTTGGTGAGTCTAACTTGAAAGGCCCACCAGTAGAACCAGGAATAAAGCCAAGATTAGCACCCAGCATTATTTTGAGTATATCAGGACAGCAAGGGCTTAATTTTGTAGGAAAATGAATAGGTCTCTTAGCTTTTATTTTTAATAATTTATATAAGTGTATGACTAGTAAATCATACTTTATTGTCAACTGTCCACTCTCTGGTCATACCCCCAGCTCCTTATAGCTTTCAGTCTCTGCTCACCATACCTGCACTCTGCCCTCCTGGAGAACTCAGTCCCTCAGTACACTACTTCATCAGTTTGTCATGCCACTCCATTCTCATTCCCTTCGTGTTTCTGTCAGTCCTACACCTACTTCATCATCAGCACCTCTATGCTTCCTTGCTGTCTTCATCATTCACTTGGATCATCACTCACAGAGAGCACCTACTTCTCTGCCTTCCAAAATGGGCTCCTGAGTACATTTTGATTAAAAAAAAAAAAAAGAGTTCTGAGGCTAAACAAAGGGCAACAAACACTGATCTGATTTAAAGTATATATGTGTGAGGTGGAAGGCCCAAGTGAGGGTAAGGATTAAGGTTCATTATTTCATGAGGCTCTGTGCTAGATGCTTTCTATCCATGAACTCCTCTTTTACAAAAGTGGAAGCTGAGGCCTCAAGAGGTTGCATCAGCTGACCCCAAGCCCTTCACAGTAGAAAAGGCGATTCTGCTTTCCTGACTTCAGGTCGGTATTCTTTCTACTACATGATAACAAAGACTTTGAATATCGGTAAGTAATTTTGGTGGAAAACTTTATAGAACTTCATCTGTATCAGAGGTTAAGACAAATCTAAACTAACTTCATGTTGTTGAGTGCTGTTGAGTCGACGTCGGCTCACAGTGACCCCATGTGACAGGGCAGAACTACCCCATAGGGTTTTCTTGGCTGTAATCTTCATGGAAGTAGATCGACAGGCAGAAGTGTAATTAAGACATGGCTGGTAGCGCACTGCCCTGGGTGCCACTTGATCAGGGGTGCTAATGACAAGTTTCTGTTGGCCATTGTAGTTTCCATCATCAGTTGTGAGAGATTATTCAGTAATTTAAAACTAATTGCCATAGGCACTATTTTCTGTAGTTAGGCCCCTGTCACCAAGTCTTCCTTCTGTGGAGGCATTGGGGGGGTTGGAACATTTTAGTTAGCAGCACGGTGTTTAACTGTTTGCACCACCAAAAAAACTCCAGAAAACAAACACCTTGCTAGTGAGTTGACTCCAGCTCACAGTGACCCTGTAGGATGGAGTAGAATTGCTCCCTAAGTATTCCAAGGCCGTAAATCTTCCCAGAAGTGGACTGCCACATCTTTCTCCCCTGGAGCCTCAAGTGGGTTCAAACTGCTGGCCTCTGGTTTAGCAGCTGAATGCTTAATCACCACACCACTAGGGCCCTTTAAACTAACTTTGAGTCTCAAATATTATTTATAGTCCTTGTATTTGTCCTTAGTGCAGTATCAAGTGTGTAAGACCAATGTGAAGGGAATCAGCAACACAACTTTGTACTCTTCTGGGCTTTGCATACCTTCATTAAGCTCCCCTTTTTTCTTAGAGAAATTGGAATTATTATTAGTTACAAGTAATGAATATTCTCACCAACTATATGAGATTTATTTTTATTTTTTTCATTAGTCTCTAATGCCATTGTGCGTAAAAGCTCTGCCATTTTTGAGAAGTAGTAATATTTTATTTTTTATAATTTAGATTATGTGAAAAATGTTTTACTGAAAATATAACATTTGTAGGACTAGTAATAAAAGCATATACATGATGTTTAGTGCTGCCAATGCTTTCTTCTCACATTTTAAAATAATTTTTTTTCACATGAGAAAAACATGTTTGTAAAAATTAAGAAAATTCAGAAAGGGTATAGATGAAAGTAATACCAAAAAATACCAAAGATAACCCTAATTAATATTTTAGTATATTTCCTTTTAATATTTTTTAAAGTGCCTGTTTGCATTTGTATGCATATATACCCATATATACTTTTTATTTTATACGTTTTTGCTCATATTTTCTAAACTGATTTTACATTTTAATTATTTGAAGGGATTGGGCAACACTCTGCATCTTGATCTCAAAATGATAAATCCTCTGTTTAATTAAGTTGAACATTGTGAGAATTGCTTTATAAAAATGGAGATAAAATCTTCTATTCCTGTTCCTTTGAAAACATTATAGATCATGGGATTATTCATTTCCTGATACAGTTGCCTGCCTTAATTGTACGTTCTCCTCCTTACTTCTCTTTCTGTCTGTCTGTCTTTTCCTTTTATCTTTATTCTGTTTTCTAGGTGCTCATGTGATATCTGGTATGGTAAACCACCAAGAATACTCTGGGTGCCATAGTCATGCTTTGAGCGTCTCTTGGGTCTCTTGTTCAAACCTCTTCAAGGCTCCATCTCCATGTGTTATCCTAGGGAGTGGTCCTTGTATGCCTTAACCTAGGATTCTCAGACCTGCTCTGTGGACTTTCCTTCGAACAAATATTATATTCTGTATTTGTATAATTCTTGAGAGTTTACAAAGTTTACATTGACTCTTTTGACTTTATAATAACCTTATGAAATAGGCAGAGAAGATGGCATTTTTTCAAGTGAGGGAGAAGCCTTAAAAAGTTAAGGGACTTGCCCAAGCCCATACATCTCTACTGTATGTTTTACATTAAAAAAAAAAAAAAAGCAAGGGGCGGGGTGGCTGATATGACTTGAACCAAATCCAGGGAGAAAAAAGGTTCCAGCTGAGAATTTACAGAGAAATGCAGAAAATGTCAGGAGTTCCCACAGCCTAAAGAATTTCAGATTACTCTAGCTAGAAATCCAGTAATGTTTATATACTTTTTATTTGGAAACTAAGTAGGAATCAGGTACAAGTGAAAAAAAAAAAATTGGGGCGAGGGGTTATATAATTGGTGGAAACCCAGGTGGTGTAGTGGTTAAGTGCTACAGCTGCTAACCGAAGGGTCAGCAGTTTGAATCCGCCAGGCACTCCTTGGAAACTTTATGGGGCAGTTCTGCTCTGTCCTATAGGGTTGCTATGAGTCAGAATCGACTTGATGGCACTGGGTTTGTTTGTTTTGTTTTGTTTTCTTGTATACAACTGGTGATTTAATTTTGTTCTGGTGGAGGGGGAAGGCAAGAGGGAAATTAGGTGATAAGATATACATAAGAAAAAGATTGCCTATTCGATGTAGGAGCTCACTTATTACCAAGGATGGAAGACACCTAATACATAATCTTCCCTAACTGAGAAGGCATGCAGATAAGGAGTAGCTCAACCAGTGAGTAGGTACTACTTTTTCTCTCTTGACCCATCTCCATAAAAAAAGGAGGTAGAATCTCTAGTGAGGGCCAAGTAGAAGGCAGATCCAAAGTCAGACAACACCGTTTACTGTTCTTGGAGTTATAGAAACATGAAAGAAGACAGAGTGTAGATTCAGACCCTTAGAAAATCCTGAAAATTGTAACATCCTCGGTTCACCAGAATATCTAGAAAATAAGAAGCACCCTGAGCAAAGACTCAGTCTACCTGGAAATGTAATTTGAATTACTGTATTTTAAAGTAAAAGCTTGTGAGAACTAAACCCAGCCTTTCTAGTGGCAGGGAGGCTCAGTGAAGTAAAGAATAGGAGGCAGCAACCACAAGATGAGGAGTCGGCTCCACAGAACAGTGCGGAAGAAATAAGCCAGCTCACTGAAGGGGGTCTGCAACTGAGGTAAAGAAATTAGAGGCTCAGTCAATTGTAGCGGTCAGAGGCTCTGTGGAAAATGAGAAGAGTGGTTCCAAACCGCATTTTCTTCGTAAATGAGACAAGGAGGCTTACTACCGGCACAGACTAGGACAAACAAAGATGCTCTAACACATTATACAGAATCTAAACAAATGCAGGAGTCCTTAGGTGGTGCAAATGATTAATGTGGTTGGCTGTTAACTGAAAGTTTTGAGGTTTGCATTCACTGAGAGGTGCCTTGGAAGAAAAGTCCTGATGAATTACTTAAAAATATCAGCCATTGAAAAGCACTGTGGAGCACAGTTGTACTCTTGACACATGGGGTCACCATGAGTTGGAATTGACTTGCTGGCAACTGGTCAAACAAATGCAATGGCATGTTCTGGGGTAGGAAATGAAAAACAACAACATTGTTAACAAAAAAATGTAGGATATTTGTTGTTGTTAGATGCTATCAAGTTGGCTCTGGCTCTTAGCAACCTTGTGTACAACAGAATGAAACATTGCCCGGTCCTGCACCATCCTCACAACTGTTGCTATGTTTGAACCCATCATTGCAGCCACTTTGTCAGCCCATCTCATTGAAGGTCTTCCTCTTTATGGCTGACCCTCTGTTTTACCAAACGTGATGTCCTTCTTCAGGGTCTGGTCCCTCCTGACAGCACGTTCAAAGTAACGTGAGATGAAGTCTTGCCATCCTTGCTTTTAAGGAGGATTCTGGCTATATTTCTCCCAAGACAGATTTGTTCGTTCTTTGGGCAGTCCATGGTACATTCAATATTCTTCGCCAACACCATAATTCAAAGGCATCAATTCTTCTTCGGTCTTCCTTATTCATTATTCAGCTTTCACATGCATATGAAGTAATTGAAAATAGCATGGCTTGGGTCAGGTGCACCTTAGTCCTCAAAGTGACATCTTTGCTTTTTAACGCTTTAAAGAGGTCTCTTGCTGCAGATTTGCTCACTGCAATATGTCATTTGATTTCTTGACTCATGTTTCAGTGGGCGTTGATTGTGGACGCAAGTAAAATGAAACTCTTGACAACTTCAGTATTTTCTCCATTTATCATGATGTTGCGTATTGGTTCAGTTGTGAAGATTTTTGCTTTCTTTATGTTAAGGTATAATCCATACTGAAGGCTGTAGTGTTTGATCTTCCTCAGTAAGTGCTTCAAGTCCTCTTCACTTTCAGCAAGGAAGATTGTGTTATAGCAGGTTGTTAATAAGTCTTTGTCCAATCCTGATGCCGAGCTCTTCTTCATATAGTTCAGTTTCTTGGATTATTTGCTCAGCATACAGATTGAATAAGTACGGTGAAAGGATACAACCCTGATGCACACCTTTCCTGACTTTAAACCACACAGTATCTCCTTGTTCTATTTGAACGACTGTCTCTTAGTCTATGTACAGGTTCCTCATGAGCACAATTAAGTGTTCTGGACTGCCCATTCTTTGCAATGTTATCCATAATTTGTTATGATCCACACAGTCGAATGCCTTTGTGTTGTCATTGAAACACAGGTAAACATCTTTCTGGTATTCTGTGCTTTCAGTCAAGGCCCATCTGATATCAGCAATGATATCCCTCATTCCACGTCCTCTTCTGAATCTGGCCTGAATTTCTGGCAGTTCCCTGTTGATGTATGGCTAAAACTGTTTTTGAATTATCTTCTGCAAAAATTTACTTGCATGTGCTATTAACGATATTGTTTGATGATTACCTTATTCTGTTCAATCCCCTTTCTTTGGAACAGACACAAATATGGACTCTTCCAGTCGGTTGGCCAGGTAGCTGTTTTCCAAATTTCTTGGCATAAACAAGTGAATGCTTCCAGCATCGCATCCATTTCTTGAAACATCTCAGTTGGTATTCCATCAGTTCCTGGAGCCCTGTTTTTTGCCAGTGCCCTCAGTGCAGCTTGGACTTTTTCCTTCAGTACCATTGGTTCTTGATTGTATGCTACCTCCTGAAATGGTTGAATGTTGACCAATTCTTTTTGGTACAGTGACTCTGTGTCTTCCTTCCATCTTCTTTTTATGCCTCCTGCATCATTCAATATTTTGCCCATAGAATCCCTCAAAATCACAACTCAAGGCTTGAGTTTTTTTTCAGTTCTTTCAGTTTGAGAAATGCCAAGCATGTTCTTCCCTTTTGATTTTCTTACTACAGATCTTTGCACAATTTCGTTATAATAATTTACTTTGTCTTCTGGAGCCGCCCTTTGAAATTTTCTGTTCAGCTCTTTTACTTTATCATTTCTTCAGAGTCTCTTCTGACGACCGTTTGGGCCTTTTCTTTCCATCCTGTCTTTTTAATAACCTTTTGCTTCCTGTATGATGTCCTTGATATCATTCCACAACTCATCTGGTTTTTGGTCATTGGTGTTCAGGGCATCAAATGTATTCTTGAGGTGATCTCTGAATTTAGGTGGAGTATACTCAAGGTCATACTTTGTCTCTTGTGGAGTTGTGCTAATTTTTTTTTAGCTTCTACTTGAACTTGCACATGAGCAATTAATGGTGTGTGCCACAGTTGGCCTTGTTCTGACTGATGGTATTGAGGTTCCCTGTCGTCGCTTTCCACAGATGTGATCGATTTGATTCCTGTGTATTCCATCTAGTGAGGTCCACATGTATAGTTGCAGGTTATGTAGTTGAAAAAAGGTCTTTGCAATGAATAAGTCATTGGTCTTCCGAAATTCTGTCATGTAATCCCCAGCATCATTTCAGTCACCAAGGCCATATTTCCCAACTACTCTTCCTTCTTCTTTGTTTCCAGCTTTCATATTCCAATCACTAGTAGTTACCAGTGCATCTTGATTGCATGTTTGATCAATTTCAGACTGCAGAAGTTCGTAAAAGTCTTCAATTTCTTCATCTTTGGCATTAGTGGTTGGTGTGTAAATATGAATAATAGTCATATTAAGTGGTCTTCCTTGTAGGCATATAAATATCATCCTATCACTGACAGCGTTGTACTTCAGGATGGATGTTGAAATGTTCTTTTTGGTGATGAATGTGATGCCATTCTTCAATTTGTCATTTCTGGCATAGTAGACCATACGTTTTCTGATTCAGAATGGGAAACACCAGTCCATTTCAGCTCCCTAATGCCTGCAATATTGATCTTTATGTGTTCTGTTTCATTTTTGATGACTTCCTTTTTTTCCTAGATTTGTAGTTCACACACTCCACGTTCTGATTATTAATGGATATTTGCAGCTGTTCCTTCTCATTTTGAGTCTCATGTTAAGCATCTAAATTTTTTTTTTTTAAATTATGCTTTAGGTGAAAGTTCACAGGTCAAGTTAGTTTCTCATACAAAAATTTATATACACATATAAATGTAACCCTAGTTGCTATCCCTGTAATGTGACTGCACATTCCTCCTTTCCGCCCCGGATTTCCCGTGTCCATTCAACCAGCTCCTATCCCTTTCTGACCTCTCGTCTCGCCTCCAGACAGGAGCTGCCATTTAGTGTTGTGTATCTACTTCAACTAAGAAGCACACTCATCATGAGTATCATTTTATGTCTTATATACTATAAAAAAAAAATTTTTTTTTATTTTTATTATTTTTTTTTTATAGTCCCATCTGAAGAGTTGGCTTTGGGAATAGTTTTAGTTCTGGGTTAACAGAGAGTCTAGGGGCCGTGTCTTCTGGGATTCCTCCAGTCTCAGTCAGACCATTAAGTCTGGTCTTTTTACTAGAATTTGAGTTCTGCATCCCACTTTTCTCCTGCTCTGTCAGGGACTCTTTGTTGTGTTCCCTGTTAGGGAAGTCATTGGTGGTAGCTGGGCACATATAATTCTTCTGGCCTCAGGCTGATGGAGTCTCTGGTTTTTGTGGTCCTTTTTGTCTCTTGGGCTAATATTTTCCTTGTGTCTTTGGTGTTCTTCATTCTCCTTTGCTCCAGGTGGGTTGGGACCAACTGATGCATCTAGATGGCCACTAGCTAGCTTTTAAGACCCCAGACGCTACTCACCAAAGTGGAAGGCATCTTAAATTCTTGGTGAAACTATTCAGAATCCATATTTCACTTTTGTAGCCTGGAAAAATTGGAAAGAAGTATCAATTCACTAAGGAACCCACTATGCTAACTTAAATAAGTATTTATTCAGTGCCAAAAATGTGTTATCTGACAAGTACAGTTTGACCCTTCTTCAGTTTCTAATCCTTTTGCCAGGTAAATAAATTAAGTCAACAAAAATAATTCGTTGTTTTTTTTCCTCTCTGCTATTAAAAAAAAAAAAAATTGTTAAAAGGACGAACTCCTAACAGAATCTTCCGGTTAACTCCTTAAACCTGTCAAGTTTTGCATATCGATTTTATAGATAAAACTTATTGATAGTAATTTGTGGCAGGACAGAGAAATGGGTTTTAAGAATGATCTGGTAATATTACAGAACCTCCTGGCACCCTTAATATCTAGAGCTAGTGCTATTTTCTTCATGTTTCTGGTTTGAGATGGTGGGTGTTACTGATGCAAAACCCCAAGGTCCATATTTCATCCTCTTAGAACAAAGTTGTCAACACAGATGTGTTGCTGGAATCTTTGTTTCTAAAACCTGGCACTCACCTGCAGCTTTCAACCACTTTCCTTCTTCTTTCCCCTTTCCTGGCTATATTTCTATACTGTAGCATTATTCAGTCCTTATTTCTGTCTAGGTTTCTTGAGTTAAGATCCCATATTTCCTCTTCAGTCTCAACTCTTACTCTGCTATCTTTCAGTTGAATTCATTTCAGCTGGGGCTTTTGCCGTAATGACTTGATATGTTCGTATTTATTTGTATACCCCTTTATGTTCCTGGAGTCCCTGCGTGGTGCAAATGGTTAATGCATTTGGCTGCTCACCAAAAATAGGATGGTGGTTACCCAGAGGCACCTTGGAAGAAAGGCCTGGAGATCTACTTCTAAAAAAGTCAGCCACTGAAAACTCTGTGAAGTACAGCTCTACTCTGGCACACATGGAGCCACCACGAGTCAGGATCAACTTGATGGCAACTGGTGGTTTACATTCATATACATTATGATTTTTTATTTTCAATATCATAAAACTATATTAACCTAGGGACTATATCAGTTGCCTTTATTTGTAAAATTCTGCACATATAGAATTACCTAAAAATAACCACTTATCAATATCCTTGAAATTTTTTCAAGGCTATTCCCTGCATTGGCTTAACCAATCAGCCAAAAATCTTAACTCTATTGGTGTAGGACCAGGCAACGTTTTGTTGTTGTGTATAAGGTTGCCATGAACTGGAGCTGACTCCATGGCAACTAATAACAGCTATGCTCCCACAACTATGCCAGCTTCACATAAATTTAGAATCTAAGGGACATAGTTCTGCCCTTAAGTAATATGGTTCAGGTGATAGCACTACAATTAATAAACAGTAAGATGGCACTTACTCAATTGTGTGATGCTTTCACTCATCCATTCCTTCAACAAGTATTTATTGAGTCCTGCTATATGCTCTGCATTTTTCTAGGTGTTAGGATTATAGCCTTGAATAAAAGGTACAGATTTCTTCCCTTCATGGAGCTTGCATTCCATTGGGAGAGTCAGAAAAATAAGCAAACAAATAGATATGTAAAATGCCAATATGCAGGATGTGATGAGTACTTTAAAAAAAAATGAAGCAAGATAAGAGGTTAGAGATAATGGAGGGAAGGTGGGTACTTTTCTATGTAGGATGATGAGGCAGGCCTTGCTGATGGGTAACATTTGAGCAGAGACCTGAGTTAGGTGAGGGAACGAGCCAGCACCTGGGGGAAGGGGCCAGGCAGTAGGAATGTTAGGAGCAAGGCATTGAAGCTAATCTTGTTGGCGTGTTTAAGCAATAGCAAGGAGGTCAGTAGTCTCTGCAGCGTGAGTGAATGGGAAAGTGGTAGGTGGTAAGGCCAGAGTCAGTGGTCTTGGAAGGCCCAGATCGTGTAGGATCTAGATTATGAGTCTGGAGTTGAGTGAGAAGTCAAAGTTGGAGTGGAATTTAAAGTCATAGGAGTGGGGAAATAATTTTACATAGAGAAGAGAAGAAGGCCAAGCACAGAGCCCTGGGTAATTCCCAATATTTGAAAGTAGAAATTAGGAAGAGGAGCCAGTAAGGAGAATTGAACAGGAGCAGTCAGTGAGGTAGGACCCCAAAGCACATGGCATCCAGGAAGCAAGGGAAACAACTGTGTCAAATTCTGCTGACCAAGAATTGCCATTGGATTTGGCCATGTGGAGCCACTGATGATCTTGACTAAAGAAATACCAGGGGAAGGATAGGTTCAAAAGCTTGTTTGGTGAAAGTGTAAGAGAAAATGGAGGATAGGAAGCGAGGTCAAAAAATTTAGATAAGCTTTTCAGAGAGCTAGCTGTAAAGGGATTAGAGAAATGGGGCAGTAATTGGAAGGGGATGGCATAATAGAACATTTGGATTTGAGTTACAAAACTGGAGCCCCAGTGCTGAAGCTTCAAGGGTGGTTGACTCTTGACAAATTGCTTTGTCTCTGAGAACCTCAGCATCTTCAACAGAAAAATGGGGACAATAAAAATTATCTATAATGGTTATTATGGGGGATACTGTACAGTAAGAGCTTGTCATTTGTAAGCTGCAACATAACTAGAAAAGTCTTACCATCATTAGTGTGTAATAAAAACCAAAAACCCAAACTTGTTGGCGTCAAGTCAATTTCAACTCATAGTGACCCTATAGGACAAAGTAGAACTGCCCCAAAGGGTTTCCAAGGAGTGCCTGATGGATTCAAACTGCTCACCTTTTTGTTAGCAGCCATAGCTCTTAACCACTACGCCACCAGGGTTTCCTAGTGTGTAAAATAGAAATCCTAAAAGAAGGACTTGATCCCTGTGGCCAGGGACCATTGGAGGAGGCTGTATGCTGAAGAAAATGGGTGTGGATGATTGTGTGGGTGGAAGGCATTCAGTCAAGGCACAGGAAAGGGAAAGTACCTGGAATGTGAAAAGGTAGTAAGGAGAGCTCAGATTGGAATAGAGGCTGCATGTTGGGGAGAAGAGGAAAATCAAGATGGCTAGGTAGTGGGCTAGTGATGCAGGGCCATGAAGAGTCTGAGTTGAAGAGCAGTAGGAGGGTGGCCCTGTGGGTTCTCCAGGAGGATAGTTGAAACGGGGGTGGAGGGGTGCTTTGGATCTCTACATGCTGTGGAATTGCAGGGGTTGGGGCAAATTCTACCTCTGTCTCTGAGGCACAGAAGAGCTCCAGTGTTGTACTGCAATTGGGATATTTTTGTTTGAGGGTGGAAAGCAGGAAGAACCAGAGGCAAAAAAGAAACGGGGTAAGAAAGATATGGAGGCAAAGGTATTACCAATACCTAAGTGTGATGAGAATCAGAATTGAACCTTATGTGTATGTGCCATTAAAGTCAGTGATAGCCTTGTGGAGAAGGAAACTACAAGAGGAAGGAATGTTTTAAGGAGAAGAAACACTCATGAAATGAGCGTTCTAGGCCAATCAGCCAACCAGTATTTATTGAGAACCTACTGTGCGCCGTCACTGTTCTTGGCTTTCTTTGGGGCACTCTTCCAAGCTCTGTTCTAAGCCTGGACTGCAGCACTCCTAATGGCAGGAAATGTGTGGGAGAAAGCCAAACTGTGAGAAAACTGGGCTTATATATTTTTCCTTTTCTCTTTTTGCTTTGTGAAGGATTGTATCATATGGATTTTGTATGTTCTTCCATGCCTGTTTCAGAGTTTGCTAAATAAATTAGTAATATTTACAAAATGAATTAGCAATATTAATCTGTTGCTGCAATTTTTTTGGAATGTGATTTGACTATAAAAGTTACTAGCCTTAAAAATGTTCCCAGGGCAGCTGTGGCTAGAACACATGACCAGTTTTGGCTTATCCAACAGCTGAAGAATACTGTCAAATCCAAGCCTCCCAGCCATTCATGTGACACTCATACAAATTAACTGAATAAAAAAAAAAATTACTTAAAATAAATGGAACTTAACAAAGAAACATTGATTAAAAATAAACAAAAAAAGATTCCATTTCTGATCATCTGTCCTAAGGAAATTGATTTAAATACAGTAGAGGATTTAGAATCAATGAGTTGTACTGTAGTATTATTTATATCAGTGAAGTAACCCGTGTTTCTATTTCTAATCCAGTGAGAAGTGCTGGTTTGATCCTTACCAAGGGAATAGGATGGGGGAGGCTCTGGTCTACCATCATTTGGTCAGCCTTAATCTAATGGGTTATGACAATTCTGCCATTGGTTTTCCTTGACATTGGTGGTCTCATAGGTCTTATATGGAAGGGATGTATGGAGAGGACCACATAGCATTATAACTGAAGATTTGGGTGAGAATAGACAGATGCACGAATAAGCGAGCTCTCAAATTGGCTAAAAACAAAGCACAAGGTAATGTTGTTAGGTGCCGTTGAGTCGATTCCGACTCATTGCAACCCCATGTGACAGAATATGACTGCCCCATAGGGTTTTCTTGGCTATAATCTTTTGGGAAGCTGATCACTGGACCCTTCTCCCACACAGCTGCTGGGTGGGTTCAAATTGCCAACCTTTTGGTTAGCAGTCGAGCACTTAAGCGTTTACACTGCCAGAGCTCTTTAAAAGGTAATGAATGCTCATTAATTTGTGAACTATAGTTTGGAATAATTCATCAGGGCTAGGACTCTGGTTTTATTGGCTTGTGTGGTGACAGGCAGGATGATGTGCCACTAATCACAATAGAATTTTAAAAACAGAGTATTTGTAATTGATGTCATTAAAATGATGGACTGGGGTTTGGGTTTTGAAGCAGTTGTTCCATGGCTAAGATTAATTTTTGGCAATGGTTTTGGAGATTGAAACCAAAATGTGTACAAAAGTAAACATTTCCCTTTCAGAGCAAATAATTGGAACTCGAATGAAACTTAAGCAAGTGGGCATCAACTACAAGTTAATTTTGACATAAATGTCTGGAAAGTATCACCAGTTAGCAGACTTGTAAGCCATCGTGTAATATTGTCTCTGTGCTCCTGTAAGAGAAGGAACAAGTCGCCTGCTTAACCCCAGACTTGTGCCACTGGCCAGACCTGAGGCTGAAGTCATTTCCATTGGCACAGGCAGCTTCTCAGAGCAGCAACTACTGTGTATCTGATCTGAAGCCACAGCCAATTACTCTTTCCACCAAATATTGAACGGTAATTTTTAAAGGGAGAGAGTCTTTACCAAATGGTTTTGTTCCTGGGTCACTTCTTTGTCTTTCTTTCTGGTCTCATGAGCTCAGGAAATAAGACATGCGGATACTTTCCAATGGAAATAAAATGCATACCATTACCCTCCAATAGAAATACAATCTTTCCATACGGAAGCAAGAGGAAAAGTCTGTACAAGGAAGCATTTATATCCTTCTCAGGCATATTACAAAGTGAGTGAATTGACTGAGACATAAAATATTAAAGTAATGCTGTAAGGTAGATTAGGTGCTTAATAGGCTACCGTTAAGGCATTTTCAGTTCTCTTATTATTCTAAAAAGATGGAGATATTTCCTTTCTAGTTGGGGAGAAAAATTCTTTCCAACATTAATCCTTATTTCATCTGGTAAATGTTGTTTTTTTTCCCCTTTGACTTGCCAATAGAATTAAAACTGAATGGATTCTCTCAGCTAAGTGTAATAGTAGTAAACCAGAGAAATCTATAGAGCAATGCTCAAATTTGTTTAAATGCTTTCAATCAGTTCTCCCTCCTTTTTTATTTTTTTCTCCTTTCACTTTACTTTTCCTTGGCAAGACAAGGATAGTTCAATTTATTTGTTTTTGTTCTTGAGCTGTATCATATTGTTTAGAGACAGTACAGTGATTTGCATCCAGATCTTCTCTTTTCCCTGGAAATAGATGAATTAAGGGGCATGTTTCTATCTTCATCAGTTTGTGGGATAAGACCAACTTGGCAATGAGTTGAACCTTCCAAGACTGGATTGTGTCCAAAACTGGAAAAGTGCTCACACCAACAGGTGATTGGGATCCTAAATGAACATCTCTAGGTTCTCTCAGTATCAGAGTCTATGTCTTTTCACCCTAATGTACAAGGGCTCAGCTCAATAAATAGTAAAGCTTTTGAATGAATAAATGAACTTTTAAATGATTGCTAAACCCAAGATTACCCTAAATATAAATGTGATTTTTTTATTTCCATTTAGTGAGCTAGGATGATGGCCCCTTAGAATAACGTAAAATGAAATACAAATCCTTCACTTCATTTTGATGTGTCAGCGTTCTAAAGCTGTATCTACAGTGGCTCTTGGGTGGCATGAGCTGCCTCAAACCAGATTTTTACGTTCTTTGCTTTTCTCTTTATAAAGCTGGAAAAACCAGCTCAGGCAAGTGTCACAGCATTATCCAATCCTACTTTCTTACAGGAAATGGAAGAATTTCCTCCTTCGGAATCTAGCCTTTTCTGTATAAGATTGAACAGATATGTGGCTCATTCATTCACTTTTCTCATTTTACCCTAACAATATCACCATATCATCCTTTCAGTCAGGAGTTGTCGTTTTGATAGCCATAGGCACCTAATTGATTGTGATTTAGTCTGATCCGTGGTTTTTTTTTAGTTGTCTGGACAAAGCCTCTGCTGAGTATGAATCACAATATCCCTCATTGCATAATGGGATTGTGGCAGCCACTTAAGTATCTGTACCATGTGTGTATAACATGGCTGCTTTGCTGCTTTTAAACACACCAGGAAAGTTTAAAGGGAGTGATATTGACTGAGTCTATTTGCTATCTTTTGTGCTATATAAGATAAATTTTATAAGCTGGGGAAAATGCTTTAGAATTCATATCTGTGTTTCTTTTGTCTCCGCCATAGTTCCTTCTAATTCACCCAGTGGCTCTGGGGAGAGCAGCATGTTTCTGAAATGAGGTCACCTGTGTTGTGACATGCTTATAAGCCTTGGCCAACCCATAGTTTTGTGGCCATTCCATAGATACTCTGAACACTCCAAGTACCTATTATGATCCCAGGGATCTTTCAGAGACATTGTGTAGCAGAATCATCTCAGAGCATTGCGATGGAACATGACACATTTTAATCCATTTTTCAATAATCCATTAGTCTTTCAGGGTTGATCATATGAAGTTTTGCTTGATATATTTAGCAACAAATAAATATTATTGGCTACACAAATCTTGGAGCCCTGGTGGCGCAGTGGTTAAGAGCTTGGCTGCTAACCGAAAGGTCTTTAGTTCTAATCCATCAGCCGCTCCTTGGAAACCCTATGGGGGCAGTTCTACTCTGTCCTGTAGGGTTACTATGAGTCAGAATCAACTCGACAACAATGGGTTTTTTTTTTTTTTCCTTACAGGAATCTTATTCATCAGGGACTCTAATTTTTAGTACTTACCTTGGATAATGAATGTGAATTCTTAATTCAGCTGAGCTAGTACACACTATTTAGTTAATAAAAAAGCAGCCTGGTCTAGTTGACACAGTCATTATGCTATTAGCTTGGAAATTTTGCCTTCCATTCTGTATTTGTAGGTACTTAGAAAAGCCGCTTCATCTTTCCATGCCTCAGTTCCATACCTATTAAATTGTAGCAGTAACTCTAATCTTGAGGTATTAAGAATACCAATAATAATAACTAACATTATGTAATATTTATGGCAACCCTATGAGGTAAGTAGTAGTATGGTATCAGTTTTGGATGTGAGAGAAAAGAAGCTTGGAGAAGTTAAATATTTTGCCCAACTTCTCATACCCGATGAGTTGCTGAGCCGGCATTTGAATCCTGCATTGACATCCAAACTGGTTGAGCTCTTGCCAGTCTGCACTGGGTCTCTCCTCTCTGTGTGGTCATGCAGTGGTCTTTCAGGTTCCCAAGCAGGGCAGCTGGCGTGGGCCTGGCATCTCTTCACATATGGGCTTGGCAAGCCCTTTAAGTATTACAATGCTTTGTAGTTTGTAGTAGAATTCTAGGAGTAGCCAGTTTGCCTTTTTCCCTTTTTAAAACTCATGGAGAGATAAATCCTCTCCCACTAAACAGGTTTTTGTTAGGAATACTTTATTTCTTAACCAGTATAATTTGCAGGTCCAAGCAGCTCATTGTAGAATCTTAGAATTGTAACAGAGGCCACTGCAGTTCGGGTCATTTATTTGACAGAAAAAGAAAGTGACAAACAACCCCCACAGTGTTTTGTTGCTTATTTGGTTAGATTTACCCTCTTTAAAAGTCCCTTTTCTTTGCTGCTCCTTTGTGCTAATATCTTATTTCTCTTCATCCTAACCACCAAACTTCTCGAAAGAGTCTCTTAAACTTGTCGCCTCCACTTCCTCATCGCCCACTCATTCCTTAACCTCCTGCTGTCTGGCTTCCGTTCCCTCCACTGAACTGAGAGGGCTGTCTTGAAGGTTGCTAGCGATGACCCAAGCCTCACTTGGATTGGCAGCCTTTCTCGCAGTCCTCATCATCCCTGACTGCTCTGCAGAACGGAACCCCGTTGATTACCTCCTCTGTCTCCATCCATGGCTTCTGCGATATCATATTCTAATTCCCCCCGCCTCTCTGACTACTTCACTTTCTCTTTGCTTTATCTTTTAAACCCCTACCCACCTCCTCAAAGTAGGCCTTACCAAAAGTTCTGGTTTTGGCTTTCTTCTCTCTTCCTGTTTCTTCGCTTGCGCTATCCTGTGAATTGTCACCTTGATTTATGAATGACCCCCAAATTTTTACCTTTCATTCTAACCATCTCCTATTTTCCCATCTCCCTTATCCCTAAAACTAATATCACAAAATATTCTTGATCTTTTAAAGAAACGTATCCTGTAAATGGAGCCCTGGTGGCGCAGTTGGTTAAGAGCTTGGCTGCTAACCAAAAGGTCAGCAGTTTGAATCCACCAGCTACTTCTTGAAAACCATATGGGGCAGTTCTACTTTGTCCTATAGGGTCACTACAAGTCGGAATCGACTGGATGGCAATGGGATTTTTGGTTATTTCCCTGCTTTGCCTTATTTTAGGGAACTGTAGTCACAAGCCAGGATTATGGCTACACGCTCCTGACTCGTCTTCCATCCACAGTTTCTTTTCGCTTAAACTTCTTTTTACACAGTGCTGTAGTTTAGTCTTCCTGAGCTTCAGCTTTGATCATGTCAACATGAAGGTTATGAAACCTTCAGTGGTACCCTTGATGTTAGCAAATCGATTACATGCTTCTCAGTCTGTTATAGTAAGTTTGCTATAACTTTGCCCTATCTTACCTTTACATTTTCCATCACTTTCCTACACATAATTTTAGCCCACTGTCTCTCAAATATATGAGAGCCAACACTCCCTTTTTATAACATATATCCAGTAATTTCCCTTTACTTCCCTAAAGTGAAATCCATAGGTTTTCTATATCTATCCCCATAATTTCCAAAAGATCAATATAATATCACAATTATAACAGAAAAATAAAGGAACTTAATTTAAAACTAAATTACATGTACATATGTTAATGTGTAAAGACTTGACAAAGACTATGCTAGGACACATAATGAACTAGCTAGATGCTCAAACATGTGTAGAATCACCTGGGACGTGAAAGCCACAAATTGAAATTGATGCAGGTGTGCATTAGTGGCTGAAATACCAAGAGAGGTGTTACTGTTGGTGAAGATTTTCTAAACAACTCTTGGTAAAGTTCCTAACAAAACAATGTATGCCCTTCCCTTGATTTCTGGATTCTTTTATTGCTAGAAAATCCAGTGTGTTAAAACTGTAAAAACAAAAAAAAAACTTTATATTTAAATAGAGTTAGGTCCTAGGCTCAGGTAATTATAACCAGATTTTTTCACCTACTTGAATGTCTGATGGGTTTTCCAAAAGCCATGAGAGATGTGGAAAACGTTTTCGTTCCGTAGGGCTGTTCCATGCATTGCAGGACAACTAGCATCGTTTGCCTCTGCCCACCAAATTACAGCCATGTACTCCCCATCATGTGACAACCAAAGCCTTCTTAAATTTCCAAAACTCCCCCCAGGGTTGGTATTATCACTGGTGAGTACCACTGCTGTAGCCAAACTGCCCTTCTCACTGCTTGTTGCCCTTTCCTGGTTGTACAGCTCCTTACATGCTGTACATTTTGCTTCTTCCATTTCCACCTCTTGAAACCTTACTTTTCTCTGTAGCTCAAACGGTACATACTCCATGGAGTTCTCTTTCAGAAGTGATGACTGCCAGTCTGACATTTTGCAGCATTCTGGCTGTGTCATTTTTCAGTTCTTAAAGTGTATTGCTTTGTGTTTTATTTATGTAAAGCTCTTACTTTACCTACTAAATTGTGAGATCTTTGAGGTTACTAGACCATTGTATTATAGGAAGTTATGTTACCTGACGTTTCTAGCAGAGTGCCTTACACATAGTAGCTACTCAATGAGTGTTTCTTGGGTAAATTAATGGATAGTTGTTGAGTAATATTTGTAGAGAAAAACAAAAGGGAAGTCTGGCTCTGATTTCAGCATGTAAAAGTTACTTTCGTTTTTATGATATTTACATTTTATCTTCATGTCATAAACTTCTGATAGTACCAGTTAATATCTGAAAAGCATGTATAAAAGTCTACTGTTTAGTCTGTGTATATATTTATAAAAATGTATTCATTGGAATTTTTATTAAAGAGAAGTTCATTCTGTACTCATAGCAAAAATTTGGAGCAAAATTAAACCAGCGTTCAAACATTGTAGAGAAAATGTGGATAAAGTCTCTCTCTTTTTTTTTCAATTCTGAAATGTACAGATAAAATCAACTTTTGAAATCAATCAGGATGCCTATGCCATTTCCCTGCTTTCCTCCTTTATTCAAAAACCTCAAAACCACTATGGGTAATTCCCTCAAGATCCACTTCTAACACATGCAGTCTAAAAAGTAAGCAAGATTTCCAAGAACTGAATGCTTTTAACATTTTCGAGCATCCCTCTCCAAATGACATGAGCTAAGAAAGCCCAGTGCTCACTCCACCCACCTTTCATCTCTTAACTAGGGGAGCATGAAGCATTTGTGTAGTCTTTCCTGCCATGGCTTCATTTTCTGTCATCTTAAGTCCATCACCAGTCCTCAGCCTCCTAACAATATCCTTATGAAAGAAATCAGACCTCTTCGACAATGAAAAACACATTTAAGCTACTGCACACCATCACTGCCACTGGAAACGCAGATATTATTTTTTCTGTCAATCCAACTGCAGCACTCGGGCAATGTAATTTTGATGGTTGTATATTTACGTATTCAGTATTTAGTCAGGCCATGCATACTAATTAACAAAAATATTGTTACCATTTAGGATGACCAGAAACTTAACAGTAGTAGGTAGTATTTGTCTTTGAATGTAGAGACCATGTAAAGTGATCCAAGAAAGTGATATGGCTGAATGACATGATTAATTTTCTTTGCTTTCCATCTCTTGCCTCAGATGCATTTGAGCCTTGCCCAGGCCCCAACTCAGTAGAAAAAAATCCCAGGACTTTGGATGAATCCCAGGACTTTGGATGAATCGGTCAATTAAAAACCAACTTTTGTAGTCTGGAGTATAAAAATGTGCTCTGCCTTCAAGGAGCTTACCTAGAATCAGGGAGTTCAGAAGTACCTGGGGTTTAGAGGAGATTATTGTTGTGGTTAAGTACTACGGCTACTAACCAAGAGGTCAGCAGTTCGAATCTGCCAGACGCTCCTTGGAAACTCTATGGGGCAGTTCTACTCTGTCCCTATAGGGTCGCTATGAGTTGGAATTGACTCAACGGCAGTGGGTTTTGTTTTGCTTTTTCTTTTTTTAATTGTTGTTGGGTGCTGTCAAGTTGATTCTGACTCGTGGTGACTGGATGTGATGGAGTAGAACTGCCTCATAGGGTTTTCTCGGCTGTAATCTTTACGAGAACGTATCACTAGGTCTTTCTTCCACAGAGTTGTTGATGGGTTCCAGTCAACACTCTTTAGAGTAGCAGTCAAGTGCTTAACTATTGTGCCATCAGGGCTCCTACAAAGGAGATTACAAAGAAGTGTATGGTAAATGTCAGATGAGTGGTATGACAGATTTTGAAGAAGAGATCACTGTGGACCCTGATACTCAGGAAAAGTTCCTTGGTCTCCTTCTGAGTTGCAATATTGTTGTTTGATCAGGTTGTCTTTTCTCTGGTGCCTAGAATACTTCTCTTGGTCACCACAGGCTTCTCTTTTGTCTCAGAAATCTGCTTCCTGTAACACCAAGGTTGAGCATTAAAATGGCTCACACCGAGGCCTGCTTTCCTTTGTAGTATACTTCTTCAAAGACATGCTCCACACTCTGTAGCTCTTAATGTTTGCTAGCCCAAGACTTTGGTGGGCGCTGTAGCTTTTGGGAGAGCAAAAAGTTTCCACAGAAGTTAAACTGATTAATTTTAACCTACTCCCTCCACAACCCTGCCTTAGGGAAATTTTTGTAGGCCTTGTAGATTCAAGACCCAAAACTTGAGATTTAAGAAAAACTTACCTATTGATGGTGTTGTGGGAATCATGATGATATATAGCTTTTCAGTTTTTTTTTTAAGCAGAAGGGCCTCAATCTTGAATTTGGTAGAATTCCCACTCATTGGTTTCACCGGATTTATTACATCAAAAGTGGGTCCAGAATAGAGGAATTCCTGATTGTAGGGAGTTATGGCTTTCTAACAAAGTGCTACTGTTTGAGTGAAGTTTATGGATGTAAATCAGAGAAAGATTCTATTTTTAAATTCCTGAAAAGCAGGGGCTGTGTTTTGTGCACGTTTTTTTTTTTTCCTCTGCAGAACTCAAGCAATACTGACACCCCTCACCTCAGGCATCCTCAAAGCTATTTATATGAAATAGAATAGTCCAGAGGATGGTATCCTCTAAACCGAGATTGGAAACTATGTGTTTTCTTTCAACAGTTAATTTTCTAGGATTACCTTTCTTTTCTATATTAATCTCTAAGTTTTCACTTTGTGGGTACAAGGTAGAGGCTGGTTTTCTTTCTTTACTGGTTTTTATTATTTTAGCCAGTATACTGTCATTAAACTTTAGTACTGATAGTGTTTTAAGAAAATAAATATGATAAGTCAATGTAAGGAGGATTTTTTTTTTTTTTTAATTTAAGAAAATTCAGCCAAAACCTGTTTGGCAACATAGCTCTCATGCATGGCTAGGCCATTCCCAGTTGTTTCTGATTTAAGGAAATTTCAAGATTTTCAGTTTGCTTTTTATTCACACCTTCTCCTGGATTGTTAGAAACCAAAAAGCCTTAGTGTTGGCTGGTGCAAAAACTAGATGTAAAAATATTACTGGAAATGAAAGTGAGCAGGGGGATTTCTCTGTCCCATCAATAAAGAGACAGCAGAAACAGACAGGAAAAGTGAGAAACAAAATTCAATTTAAGGTTGAGGTGTCGGCACCAAAGGCAAAGTTTCAACCAGATACCTATAATGTTAGAATTATGGTCTCTTCTCCCTACCCCCGAAAGAATGTCCTTTGGTTTTCTCCCGTTCTGCCAAATATTCCCTCCCAAGCTTTCGATATGTTCTACAGGCCACACACACAGGAGCAGCGCTGTCGGTCATAGAACCCAGATGCCCAGCTGTGGAAGATATTCTTTCAGCAGCATCCGTCTGTTTCTTGGCAAGACTTTTAGGCAGTCTAAAGAAAACAGTCCCAGAGCAGCCTTTGGCCTGCCTGTGGTTAATACTGTGCCGGCTTGTATCTGGTTCCTGCTCTGACCTTGTGGGCCTGGATGCCGCTTTTTTTTTTTTAATTAAAAAAAAAATTTTTTTTAACAGTCTCTCTCTCTCTCTTTTAAAGAATATTTTTGATTTTGGTTTGATTTAGTGAAATTCCTGTGGAACTCTTGAGAAAATTTTACTTTTTTTGTTTGTCTCTCTGATGATTCAAAGAGAACTGGGTAGGTATTGGAAGGTGAAGATCATGTGGGAGAAAAAGGGGACCTTTCTGCAATGCGCCAGGGATGTTGGCAAAATAAATAAATAAATAAATAAATTCTAGCAATCATTTTCAAACTTGATGATCTTTAATAGTCTGAAAGGAAGAAATAGTTCATTTCATGGCCAGCGGCTGTAATAAAATTCAGATTCTGGGGCAACCTGGCAGTGGGTCAGCTTATTTTGTTCTTAAGGGAATGTTCTTAGGCTTAAAGGGTGGTCTTCTCTGAACGCACAATTTAATCGTTGTATTCTTTGGTTTAAATCTTTATTTTTACAGCATTTGTGTTGTTCAGTTTTTGCACTGAAGGGATTTTATTTTCCTATTCTCTTGATTATTTTAAGGTTAGCAGTTGAATGTTGCTAGAATTTACACAAGGGAGTGGTTGGTTCCCCATCACCTCTCCCAGCATCTCCCTCCCCCAGTCCTGCCACCTGCCAATTGTGTCTGAAGTAATTTCCCAGCAGTGCTGTTGACTTTGGGAGATGTAGTATTTCTGGTTCTTTGTGTGTGTGTGTATTTGCCTTAGTATCTGACTGATAATTAGTAGTTGGCCAGTTTGGAAGTTCTGTTCATTTCTCTCCTTTCTGCTGATCTAGTCAGAGAATTAACATGTGGTGTCAAAGGAGATGGGGGGCACCTTATATATGACGACAGGTGCTAATCTTCAAGGAAATTTACCTTGCATTCCACCCATTAAGGGTACGGTACATAAAAATGGCTTAATGTCTCTTTGAAGGTGTCAGCGGGCATGTGTGGACCACACAGAATGGGCTTCACTGAGAGTCATAGAGTGAAATTGTCTGCATAATTATTTTCGTTGGATTGAGAATCAGCAGCCCTCTTTGGGTTCAGGAAATAAACCTCTGTTAAAACCATCTGGCACTATTCTCAGAAGAGATGTTATTACAGGGCCACTTCCCTCTGAAATTGTGAGTCAGGAGTTTGTGAAAGGAGGCACATATGTGTGAGAATGAATGTCAAGTTTTCTTCTTCAGGCGTAGTTGTGAAGTGAGACGGTATCTTGCCTTTTTCACAAATGCCGCCATGGTCACCGAGTCTACGGTTCTTGGGAAGAGGTAGGCCGAGCTGCAGCAGTACAGCCATCTCACGTATAAATGCTCTGAATTATTAGCTGGGCCAAGGAGTTCTGTTCTTAAAAGAAAAATTGCCCTTAATCCAGTGAAAGGTGTGATTTGTCAACACTGAAAACACATCTTAGGGTCAAGATAATTCCATTCTGTCTGCCCAAGCCCTTAATGCAGATTCAGTTGGCTTTGCTATTTTTCCCCCCTTGCTTAGCATCAGTGGCTGTAAAATTTTCCTCTGAACTACTTACCGTCACAATGCTGGTGTACTCCAGAGATAGCTGTATTAGAGGGAAAGCTGGAGTGACTGCCGTTTGTGTGATGGCTAGGGAATACTTGGGGCTGAACCACACGGGGTAAATCTATATCATAACACTCATGGTGTTTTTGTATCATGTATTTAACGATACAATTCGGTGTGTACATTGTGTTGAATCATTGTGGGTTTCACCTTTTTTTTTTTTTTTTTAAGTTGAGGGTTAGTCTTCCTGTTTAGTCTTTGCACTAGGAGGACTATAAGCAAGTCGTTGATATTTATTCACTTCTGTTATTAGCCTGGAATCTTATCAGAATCTGTAGAGCTTAGCCTGGCTGTTGGTAATGCTAGGAAGTTAAAATGTCTTCTTGAGTGTCAGGCTCTCAGTGGGTACTTGGTAGGTATTAAGTCCAGCTTTTCATTTCATATCCTAGGGTAAGAGACAAGATACCCTATGACTGAGGATGGTTGAGAAAGCTTTTTCTCTTGCCTTGGGTATTTTTGTAGTGAACACTTTTTTTTTTTTTAATTTTTTACAAGTGAAGCCATTGACCCACGTTCTGGATTCATTCATTTATCTATTCAACAAATACTTATTGGGCACCTACCCTGTGCATTTTGAAAAGTGTTGTAGGAATTTAGAGATGACTTATATGGCCCAGAAAGAAGCTCAGTCTCATAAGGGAGAGAAGGCATGGACATTAATGACTGTGATTACATGATAGAAAGTGATACAAAATGAGCAAAGGGCGTAAGAAAGGGGTTGAAGTGACATTAACATTCAGAAGCAGTTTTACTTTTGTTTTGGGGGGAGGTAAGGGAGGTTTCCTGGAAGAGAAGGCTTTTGAGTAGAATCTTGAAGATCACTTATTGATCTTACAAACATATTGGCAGATATTTTAGATGTTAAATATTAGGTAAATAGCTGGTGGCTTTCAAAAGACTAATGCTCTCTTTTAATTTTACAATGGAAAAAAAAATCTTGTTGCTGTCTTCATTTGCAGATTTGTTGATGGAAGTTAGCATGGAGATCTAAGATCATATGCCTTAATGCTTTGGTTCAGGTAGTTCCTTCGACCTCAACTATTTTCTGCATTACTAACTTAGGACCTACTCAACATTCAAGACTAAGATGAAATGGCACTCTGTCTAGTACATTAATAAGTCTACCTTTTTTTTAGTTCTGTAATCTCCTGTACTAGAGCTGTAGCAGTACCAATGTGATAATGTCTTGCACATTGTAGATATTCAATTGAATTTAATTCAATTGAGCACAAGTAGATCAGGTAATTGAATTAACCTCTTTAATACATATAGAAATTTGTTCTCAGATTAGTGTTAAGGTATAAAAATTTATACTGTGAATTGGTACAGAAAATTCTAGACCAGCCTAGGGCCTAGTTTTGAATTAATAGGAAATAAGCCCATTATAAAATCAGTAGAGGTAATAATCACATTTTTCCAAGGGAAAGTCTAAATGGCTCTAGATTTCAGTAGCCTTTGGAGTTTAGTTTCATATAGGGTAAAAGAAGCAGGCTAAAAATCTTCAGGTCAACTTGGTGGCTCAGACTCTTTTCAAAGTTCTTTTATATGTGTTTATTAGTTAAGTTTGCAGCTCTATAAATGATATCCCTCATACTGTTTGTACTGGATCCCTGCCATATCTCCATCCATAACAGATGAATTTTCTTCCATTCCTATATACATTCTTCAGGGTTTGTTACTTTCTGATAGACAACAGGAGTGAGAGTGAAGGAAGGGGAGGGTGGAGAAGAGGAATTGAGTCTCTTTGTATGTATTTCTGTGTTTCTCTTAAGCTTATTGGAGTAGCAAATGGTAGGATAAGAAGTGGACAAATATCCTGCCCCTTGGGATTCAGGGAGCTTTTGGGAAAGAACCTTGCTCAGAAGATATGCTGGGGAGGATGGTTAATTTTAGAGATTTTTGCTGTGACTTCATGTTTTCTTTTGCTTTCCCTTATCTGAGATGCTGACTCAGATCTTGGCATTTTCCATTTAATTTTTAGACCACAACAAATTTTGCTTACTCTCTGACCTGAGCAAGTGATAGGTACAGAGCCACAGTCTGACTGATGATTTGCCCAAAAAAGACTGGTTGCTATGGTCTTGCCAGGCTTTTAGGCCAGGTATGTCTCCCATTTCTTTAAAATAACATGACCAAGATTGAACTCAGAAGGCACTGTTCACACTTATAATCACATCACCATTAGAAGTATTCTTATAAAAAAGATACACAAGAAGCAACTAGGAATATGAGTCTGAATTTCAGGAGAGGCTGGAGGTGCATTTTCAGTCATCAGAAGAACTCGAAGCCATTGATGTCAATGAGGTCATTGAGGAGTGGGTATAGAATGGGTGGAGTGAGAGTTATCCCTTTTACCATTACGGCAGAATTAACTTTGTGCCCTTGGCCCTGGAATAGAAGGAGATGCTGTTCTCTTGACAAGCTCCCTCAGGCCCCTGAAGCAACAAAAAAGTAGCATCAGAACTCTTCAGTGGCCAATCCATGGTTTGTGTCCTCAAGGAGGAGGCCGCCTCCTCTGATCTCCATGGCACCGCTGATTCTTTTTCCTGCTTCCTAGCTTTCTTTATTGACTCCTCTTCCTTCCCTACCCCGTAAGTGTCAGTGCTTCTTAGGGTTCCTTTTTAGATACTCTCCTCAACTTATTCTATATCCATTCCCCTGGTGTCTACCAGAAATGGATGTCCAGCCTCTCTTGAATTTGCATTCATATTTCTAGTTTGCTTCCGGGGAAGCTCCAGTGGAATATGTCCCATGGGTACTTTCAAACTCATGTCCAAAACAACATGACTCTCCACCATGACCTTCCTCCAGCTTTTCCATCTTCGAGTGCCCCAGAGTTCTCCCATTTGACCAAATCAGAAACCTGAGACTCATTCTCTCTGCCTTACTTCTTAAATCTAATTATTCCACTGTTTGTTGTCTATGTCTCTATTCTATGTCTCAAATACATTCCCTCATCTCCATTAGCACAGCTCTAGCTTTCATATGCTCGGTATTTATCTCCTGGTCTATAATTTAACAGTAGTTTCCTAAATGGTTTCATGCCCCTAACTGCACTCCCTTCTAAATCTATCTTCCCCTGTAAATAAAGTAGTTTTACTAAAATGTAGAACAGTTCATGACACACCCTTGCTTAAAATACCTTAGTGACTCCTGTTATTTACAGGATGAAGTTCAGACTTGATGTTATAATGGACAAGGCCCTTCACCATCTGATCTGCCCAGATGCCTCCCACATACACCCCTGTGGCTGAGCAACAGATATGCCTAATTACTTCACTCTCTACTTTCTTATCTCTGTGTCTTCGCACCTGCTGTTCCTACTACTTTGTCTTTGTCTTCTGTATTTGCTTGACCAACTTCTAATTATTCTTTAAGTATACTCGGATGTACATAACTCTCCTCTGTGAGCCCTTCTTGACTGCTCTAGGAAGTTAAGCATTTATTCTTTGGCTTCCCTTTAGTTTGCCTGTTTATACTTCGATTATTCTGTTTATCACATTGCTGTAATTATGTATTTTTAAGATGCTTCTCCCAGTATACTGTGAGCCCTCTGATTTAGCCTAGTTCATAGTATATAATAAGTGGTTAGGAAGTTTTAATGGATAAATGAACATTATATTGAATAGTGGTTTTACCTGTTCAGGACGTTTTCACCTCAATTACATTTCATCCTAATGACATCGCTGTGATGCTGATACTTTGATCCTCATTTGGCAGATAAGGAAGTTGAGTCATAGGAGGAAGTTGAGTCGTAGAGGCAATAGATTATTTGCCTAAAGTCCCACAACCAAGGAAGTGGCAAAGTTAGGAATAGATTCCAAGTTTCTCTATTTTCTGCACAATCAGGCCCAGATTAACATAAGAGATTCTCCTTTATAGTCAAATACGCCTGGCTTGGTTTTTTTTTAGCTATTCTATTAAGTTCACCAATTGTGTGTGTGTGGGAGTGTGTATGCGCACATATGTGTGTGTAACCCATACGTCAGGTGAGGAACATAGCATCATTGATTCTTAGAATTGGAAGTTAGGTAGCTCATCACTTTACAGATGAGGAAATTCTGTACCTGAGAAGTTCACTATTTACTGTTAGTGGAAAACCCACATCTTCTGACTTAAGTCATGGGTTCTCTTTCTTACTATACTTTGGGTAATCGTATGTTCTATAGGACAGTTTTCTGTTGAGTCTCAAGTGTTGTTTGCAGGATTTGTTTAGCTATTAGGCCAGATGATTCTTGGGAAGAGCCTATCCTTTGAGCAGAAACAATATCATTTCCATGGACATTCTCAGTAAAAAATCCATGAAAGGATAGGAACCAGAGAAGAAGGAATCGAATTATGAAGTTCTCTTACTGATTGTCCTGCATTTTCAGATGCATTACATTTTTGTCCAATGAGCATCATAGATTCTTGAGTATGTTCCATTTTTGAAGTAAAACAAAGGCATTTAATTAGGCTGAAGGATGAGAGCTCCATATTGCAAGGAAAAATATATTCTATGGTCAGAAGAATTTTTGATATCATTGTGCATGTGTTGTTATTGGGTGCCATTGAGTTGTTTCTGACTCACAGCAACCCTATGTAAAACAGAATGAAACACTGCCCAGTCCTGTGCCATCCGCATAATCGTTGTTGCTGTGTTTGAGCTCATTGTTGCAGCCACTGTGTCAGTCCCTCTTGTTGAGGGTCTTCCTCTTTTTCACCGACCCTCTACCTTACCAAGAATGATTTTCTTCTCTATAGACTGGTCCCTCCTGATAACATGTCTAAAGTACGTGAGACAAAGTCTCGCCATCCTCGCTTCCAAGGAGCACTCTAGTTGTACTTCTTCCAAGACAGACTTACTAGTTTTTCTGGCAGTCCGTGGTATATTCAATATTCTTCACCAGTACTTGTGCGTATAGAATATGATATATATTGGGCTTTGAGAAGGCAGCATCTCCAATAACCTAGAAAGAGACATTGAGCTCGTATTGTTTTGCCTGGACTCTCTTTCTCTGTACATATATGCATGCATGCACGTAAAAGAGATAATATAAATTTATGACCATACAGATGTATATGTGTAAAGAACAGTGCTTTATGCATTTCACATGGACAAAAGAAAAAAATTCTCCAAACTGCCATTGCAATGAAATAACTCAGCATGAAACCAGCAGACAGAAAGCTATAAAACTTAACACTCTACTTACTTTCAAAAAAAAAAAAAAAAGTTTTCTTTTTAATTACTTGAAGGGATTTATCTTATAGAAAAAGAAGATAGTTTTTGTTTTTTTTTTAAATTTAATTTGTGTAGGGGGTGAAGATGAACTCTGACAAATGGGCACCATTTGGCTTGAAAATAATGCATTTTTCTAATCTGCTGTGCCTTGGGGGAAAAAAACGGTAAAACTTGCAATCTTCTAACTCCCTTTAACACTCTTTTAGATTCTCTTTTATATAACAATGGCTTGATCCTACTCAAAATACTTGGCACCTTTAGTGACAGAGTGGAATGTAAGAAGACTTTAGCAGATCTGAATGTGAGTAGGTAAACTCCAGGAGTTTCGGAACGAAGAGGTAGAGTTTTCAGTTCCTTATTCAGAGTTCACAGAAGATAAGAATACCAGGATTAACGCAAGACTCCGTTCATTACACAGGGCTGAACAAAGCAATTATCTGTCTATCAAGGCTCCAGTAAGTTGTGCAATAGCATTAAGGAAGGGTGGATGGATAGATGGATAAACACTATTCCGTCAGAAAAGGGTGCTGATACATGAGGTAATCCTTTGAGTTTAACTTGTAAAACTGTTTTATTTCAGAGTTTATATCATGTTACCCTTATAGCTTAGAGAGAAAGGCTCTTTTTTTTTTTTTTTTTTCCTTCACATATTGTTGACTGGATTTTTCAGTTCCTTACCCATCTGACTTTTATTAGGGGGGTTATTTCGAAAACATCTCTTGTTTAATCATGTTTAAACAATCTGTTTAAGACCTGTTGTGTCGATATAAACACAATACTCCTTTAATGTAGTAAAACAGACTTCTGACAGACACAGCACAGAACAGACACCCATCCATTATTGCTTAAGCTGCTGCTCCTTCCCTGCCTGACCTGCGAGGGTAACCACAGACCTCAGCCGACAGTATTCACCGCTTAGAAGACACTGAAATGTACCATATTAATGTCTAGCAAGCAGAGAATTGCAGAGCGGCATACAATTGGAGGGGCCTTATTTATTTATTTTTTTTTTAGACTAGATTAAAACTAAGTACCTTAAATCTGTTTTAATGGCTGTGTTTACATCTCCTTCTTCTTCATTCCTTTAAAAAAGTAATCAGGTTTCGCAAGCGTCAAGAAAGCCACCTCTTCTCGCCAACTGGACTAGGTCCACTTTAAGCAAGAAATTTTTCCCCCTTTTCTTCTGTCTTTTTCTTTTCCTATGATCCCCACTGCCATTCAGCACAGCAAGACCAGGCTGCAGGAGCTGGCTGACTTTGTCCTTGGGTTATTACTTTTTAACATTTTCTGCCTGTTACAGAAGTGGGAAAATTGAGAAAGATGTTCTGATGCTGTGGCACCAAATGTCAAGAGAGGAGCCCTTGGCACTTTTTAATTATTTCTGTGGGGTGTTTTCTCTTTACTTAAAACACACACGCACTCACGCACACACGCATGCACACACACACACACGCACTCGCATAACACATGCACAAAACCATAGTAACGAAAGAGAAACAGAGAGGCTCGCATGCTAAGGGAAATCAGCCCGGATCCAGGAATTGCGTGACAGTGTGTTTGTAAGGCTAGTTGTCATTAGACTCTTTGAAGAATAATGCCAACCATGTTTAGCCGGACTATTGGCAGATAAACAGTGGTGCTTCTTGTTCACGTATGGAAACTACCATTTCCATTGCTAAAAATGCTACCGTTAAAAAAAAAAACTTTACATCTCTCACTGGCATCTCTGTAAGTGCTGGTGACACAAGGAACTGCGGTGTGTGAACGTATTATAGTAAAAGAAGGCAAAGGACATGTTTTCAGAACAAAAATACTTTGGTTTTTACTGAGTTTGGGGGAAATAAAAAGTTGACACAGAGAAAGAGATCTTTTGTTTTGTGTACCAGAAAGTGAAGGGAGAGATGAAGATTCAGACGGCCTGGGATAATTGTGAATGTCTAGTGTAATTAGTAGGCGAACTAGAGATGTAATAAAACAGAGTCAGAAAGACCGGGTTTAGTGTAATAAAATCTTTGAATTAAACTTCCCTGCGTTTTAAAAATTCTGTCCTTCCTAGGTCTCTTTTCATAAATTTTCTTTCCTTCTGTGACAGCCTAGTGTACAAGAAGACTGACATAGGTCAGGACACTGGCTTCTAGTGTCACTGCCTAGTACCATGACTTTTAGCAAGTCATGGTATTTTTCTGGGCATCAATTATTTTTAAAATGAAGAACCCCTCTGGTGAAGTCCATATTCTTTTCCAGTTCTGAAAAGTTCTAGTTTTACTTTGGTTGAGGGTGAGGAGGGAAAGAAGGATCCCCTGGATACAACAGGCAGACAGTGTCAAAGATAGCAAGATTGGAACTAGAAAGAAAGTGCCAGAGAATTTGGAGATAAAGACGCACAGTAGATTACAGATGTATTAGGAGATGAGAGAGGGGCTCCGGTGAAGTCAGCCAGGTTCCCTGTTAGCTTTTTTCCCTGCCTGCAAAAAGTGTTACATCTCCTCTTGTATAGTTCCGTTTTGCTTTCACCTAGCCTTGCTTTATAATTTTTCGCCTTTTTTTTTTCTTCTTACTTCCCATGAGTTTCTTTTTCTTTAGATGCATCAAGTTTTAGTCCATTATTTCATGATAAGGGCTTATACTCTAAACATATGCTTATTAGAATTTAATCCCTGACGTCTGACTGATATTGGCGTGGCACGATAGCCCTGTCCTTCTACCAGATATTTTATTCCTTTGTGATTTGCCACAGCCTAAAATCGAAAAGTTATAAAGGAACTGAAATTCATATACATGCAAATTAATATTTCACGATTTTATATTTGTATATGTATTGAAAGATTTTTATTTCTTTTAACCTTCAGAAGTGTAAATTTAGAAAAGGGTTGGCCTTCGATAATCTCTCTCACGCATATAATTATATTTAAAACATGACTTCATATGAGTTTGGGAGTCTGGACTTTTTAGTCACAGATCTAAACTGGTGCCTGTTATTATTAAAAGAAAACAAATACAGTTTTTAACATTTTTTTTTTTCTATGAACTGGAGTTCCTAGAATATTTCTATGGAGTCTATGGCTTCACAATGTAATTATGTCTCTTGAGGAGATTATATTTTTCTTCCCATAATTATGTTTTTACCCAAGAGACTGGAAAGGCTTCAGACCTCTCTTGGGTGAAACCGTGCTTCCTCTGTTCTTCCTTGTTAAACTGAATCCTACATGCCTGACTGACTGAGAGGGCTCTTGAAGATACGTGGGAGTGATTATGATTTTTTTCCTTTAGACATTGGTTTGTGTATTAAGAGGGGCCCTTAGAGAGAAGCTCTGCTAGCTCATTTTTGAGATGCCATCAGGAAGAATCTCCTGGAAGGGAATTTGTTTATGATCTGTGGTCCTCTGTCTGAAGCCGTGCACTAATATTGCTCTAGGGCTGTCTCCACTCACAGGCTGTCCTGTGTGAGCTCTGGGGCCCCATTCATATGTCTTATTGCATGGCTATTAATTTCCAGTGGCTCAGAGGGTCTAGACGCCTTAAACATGAAGACAGTTTCTTGGTCTACTTCATTCTCCTCGCCCAGAAATATTTTTTGACCTGAACCAGACAGCATACTCTCAGGAAAAAAGATGACTCAGCAGCCTTTCCCACCAAAGACTGTAGACTCATCAATTTTACTGTGGGAAATGTTTCCCAATAACCAGCCTTTTTTTCCCTCCTCACTGTGAAAGCACAAAAGAAGAGATAATTCTGAGTATATCCATGCTTTCATTTATTAATTCAACAAGCATTTGTTGTGTGCCTTTTCTGTGCCCAGGCACCAAGTTATGTGTAGGATATAAGAGTGATACCTGTCCTCAAGGAAGTCACAGTCAAGTCCAGGGAATCTAAGATAATAGGGTTTGAACTTTTGTATAAATGTTTTATGTCCATTTATAGTAAGTTAATGCTTACTGCATGTCTACTGCGTTTAAGCATAACCACATGTAGTAGACAAAAAACAGTTGTAGCCACTCTCAGATTGCTGAAATAGAAGCCAGAGGGATCAGTGAGGCTCTGGAGATAGAAAAGACCAGTAAAATGTGATGATCAAGTTGAGACTGGGAAAGGATTTCACCAAATGGTGATGATGGAGACAGGGTGTTCCAAGTGGAGGAGACAGCTTAGACAAAGGCACAGGCCTCTTTGAAGAACTGTGGGAGCTCCAGTGTGAGTGGAGCATAGGCAGGGAGCAATACAGTTGTAGCTATCAAAAATGAGAGTGACAAGGCACATTGGGATCATATTTTCCAGGTCTTTGTTTGCTGGGCTGAGGGGGCTGTATTTAATTCAATAAACCCAAATTCAATAGACAGTGGAAAACAATTGAAAGATTTTGAGCAGGTAAGTAACATGAATGTTAGGACTTGGGGGCTGACAGAACTTTAGAAGTTATGGGAACTTGCCCTTCATTTTTGGTAGTGAAGAAACTGAGGCCCAGAGAATTAGGCTAAATCCCTCCCTTTGGTTGTATGACTAGTTAGTACCCTTTTTAATATGCCAGGCTGTCCCCTGGTGTTGTATGAGCACAGACAAGAAGTTAGGAGTGGTTCCTGTGGGAATGGAAAGCAGGGGTTCATTGCTGTAGAAACTATAGTAATAGGATTGACTGGATGATAGAACCTGGGAAAGGGAGGTGGCAAAGATATACCTAAGCTAGATTTTGAGACTGGAAGACTAGAAAATGGTGATATTAATGGAAATATGGAAATCAGAAGAGAAGCTGGTTGGGACTGTTTGTGGTGGGGAGGGACAGCAGGCATAACTAAACATTACTAGAGTATACCCACTGCCCATTGTAGGTCTTTGATTTCTAGACTTCTGCAAGGCAACAGGAGTCATCTGAATGTAAATAGAAGAGAGTTTCACTTTGCTCAATGGTATTTCCATTCTCACAGGTATGTAGGAGTGCAGAAAAAAAAAAGTTTTCTGCACCTAGAGCCCCAGTAGTTATAAAGTGTTTGGATCAAAACTTTACATGCATACCCTAAGAATTTGCTTGAGTCTTTGTAATCTTCCCTGTTATATTACTTTTGCTTAAAACCATCTAAACTGAGCTCCCAAAGATATACGAAGGATTATCCTTAGTAGGAGAATTCCAAATAATCCCATTTGGAATTGAATTATTACTTTAAAATGAGTCAGCCTCGTTCCCTTTCCCTAAAACCTCCTTGAAACACACTCCTTCATGTTCCAGTTTCAGAATAGAAAGATTAGAATGGAAGAGCTCATTATTATTTTTTTTTTCTAGAGCTGTGTGGAGTAGCAGCTCTCTTGATATATAACCACTTTACCCTGAAAAAAGGTAATTCCAATACAAGTCCTCTCCTCTTGTCCTTTAGCTCCGAGGATCATTGTCATAACATTCTTAAACTGTTATATCTTGTGGCTTGAGCCCTAGAGTATTGGACTAGATCTCATTCTTTCACATACTTGGTGACAGCAAAATTAGCTAATGTCTCCCCAGTCGCCCACTCCTCCACAGAAGCCTGAATGCATGGTGGAGAGGCTCACAGCCTGCCAAAGTATCGTTTTATTGCTCAGAGGATTAAAAAAAAATCTGCCTTCAAAGGGCAGATTCCTGTATGTATTACATAATTTAAAAGAGATAATGCCTAGTTGTAAAACCAGATGGATCAAGTGATTTGAAGAATGGTGTGCCTCTGTTTAGATTGATATCGTGTATGTTTAGCATCATCTTGTCTCACAGGACATTTATTATCACGTTTCTGTCATTTGGCCCTCCAGCTAGCTTTTCTCCTTCCTTCTCTGCTTATCAAAATCCTATTCAACCTTCCTAATGGTCTCATCTTTCTAATGATCTCATCAGTGAAGTCTTCCCCTCTCCTTCTGGGCAAAACCAGTTGTACCTCCCCTGTACCTCCCATTGCTCTTTATTATTTTCTAACTTTTTATTATGAAAATTTTCAATCATACGTGCAAGTAGAGATTATATTTGAAAAACTCGCATATACCCATCCCCTTATTTTTATAATTAACATTTTGCCGTATTTGCTTCATTCATTATTTTGCCGAAATATTTTAAAGGAAATCCAAGACGTCATGATATTTAACCCCTAAATATCAGGTAACCCTTCTAAAAACAAGGATGTATCCTTACATAATCACAACAAAGACCGTTTCCTTAGTATTTTGAAATAGTCCGTATTCGGATTTCCTCAACTGATCTCCAAACCATAGCACTTTAGTTATTGCCTTCACTGCAGTCTGCCTTTGGTTATATTTAATTGCTTGCTGTTCGTTCTCCTAGATTATATTAGACTGTGAAGTCCCTGAGGGCAAGGATATTGTCTTCCGTATTTTTCTATCCCCTTCTACTTACAGTGGCTAGTGCAACTAGTATATAATAGATATCCAATACACACTAGTTGGGCTAACTGACCTGAATGTAGACCTCATATTGATTCATTACTGATGCTCCATTGCAGTTCTGTCTTTACACTTTACTTATTTTATTTAAAAGTTGTATCCTCATGATATCCAGGAAACCAGTAAATACCTTAAAAAAAAAAAAAAGTTAACAACTGGTTTAAAATATCATGCTAAAAAGATGAGCTGCTAAACATCATGCCCTAGTGATCAGGAAAATGGCCCTGCTGTGACAGTACAGGGGTAGGCCATATTACGTGGCTGCTACTGCTGGCAGATGCTTTGTTTTGTTCTTTGTTCAAAGTGCACTTTGGCATCCTTCAGCAGGAGCGCTCGAGCTGGTGCAGTGCATGTCAGGGATATAATGCCTATGAGTGTGAGGTTCTGGCCGGGAGGCCATGTAGCTCTCTAAAGCTCTTGAGCATTTCTCAGTCAGTTGATAAAAATGGGCAAAGTGGGCCACATCACAGAGGAAAGTTTATTTTCATCGTTCACTTGCCATATTTTGAGGATCTTTTGTGTTGTTTTGTTGTGTACCAGTTTCAGATGTGTGCTCTTTGAAAGCCGACGTTACAATGGCAATAGTACTGACTTTCATTGGGAGTTGGCTGTGCCATTTAATTATTTTTCAAACCTTTAACTTCAAGAATTGTACTTGGACTAAAAGGGCTGGTTAGGGAGGAACGGGATGATTGGCTAGACGCTTGCTCAGTGACCTAACAGTTCCTTGTGCATCTTTGCTCTGAGGATGTGTGAATGCTGTGACCTTTTGATCATGCTTTCCTCTTGTGCCCCTGAATTTATCGCAACAAAAGTCATATTCAGCCAAACACACTCAACTTTTTGAAAGCAATCATTTCTGAAAAGTACTGTTTTTTTCCATTTTAAGTTTACTTGTAATCATGAATTCTCCTGTAAGACTGATGTTTTTCTGTGACTATCTAAAATAAGCTGGTTGGCAATGGAGGGAAAAGAGCCCTGGAGCAGGAATCAGGAGACCTGAGTTCTAGTACTGCCACTAACTATGTGACTTTGGGGAAGTCACTTCCCTTCTCAGGGACTCAGGGTCCCCATCCACCAAAGAACGACATTGCTCTAAAGTTTTAGAATCTAAATGACTTCTGCTGTCCCTTTCAGCTCTGTGATTCTAAATGACTTTCAACAATGATTAAGAATTAAAGTGAGAACAAATGGAGTTTTTCAGAGAGAAACAAAGCTTTCACTTAAATGAATTTATTAACATTTCTTAGGAAGTACCAGTATGGGCATGTCTCTAAGGAAAGGCTTCCCTGCCCACCACCGCCCCCCACCCCACCATTTACTAGATTGCAAAATAAGAAGAGAAGAGGATTTGGGGAAAATATAGTGTTATAATATGATACCCTGGACCAGAAAGTTTTTCTCTCAACTAAGGTGCCTGTCTAAAAGAGGAGAATATTCATTCATTTATTTATTGTATAAACATTTATTGAGCACTTACTGTATAGCAAGTACTGAATTAGATGTGGGGATACAGCTGGAAACAAGACGAGCACTCATTCTCACCGGACTTATGACTTGCAGGGGAGACAGACAAATACACAAGCTAATTACAGAGTGTGGTAAAAGCCATCGGAGAAATAAAAAGAGGGTGTTGCTTGAGAGGCTGGGAACCTAGTTTGGTTTTGGTGGCAGGTGAGGCCTTTGAGAAAAGGTGCTCTTCACTCTGATCTGAAGGATGAGAATGAGCAGACCATACAAAGGATCGGGAGAGAGCATTTCAGGAATATGGAAAGGCACCAGGATGGGAAACTGAAAAAGAGATAGTGTCAGCCATCCAGAGAGAGATGATGGGGTCCTGGACTTAGATTGTGCCAGTGTAAATGGAGAGAACTAAATAGATTTGTGATATAGTTTGGAGATAGAAATGGCAGGAATTGGTAATACATTTGTCTTAGTCATCTAGTACTGCTATAACAGAGATACCACAAGTGGATGGCTTTAACAAACAGAAATTCATTCTCTCACAGTCTAACAGGTTACAAGTCTAAATTCAGGGCATCAGCTCCAGGGGAAGGCTTTTTCTGTCTGTTGGCTCTGGAGGAAGGTCCTTGTCCTCAATCTTTCCATGGCCAAGGAGCTTCTCAGGTGCAGGGACCCCAGGTCCAAAGGACACGCTCTGCTTCCGGTGCTTCTCAAGGGACGTGCTCTGCTTTGGGTGCTGCTTTCTTGGTGGTGTGAGGTCGCCAACTCTCTGCTTGCTTCCCTTTCCCTTTATGTCTTGAGAAATAAAAGGTGGTACAGGCCATACCCCAGGGCAACTCCCTTTACCTTGGATCAGGGAGGTGACCTGAGTGAGGGTGGTGTTACTATCCCACCCTAACCCTTTTAACATAAAATTATAATAACAAAATGGAGAATAACCACTCAGTATTGGGAATCATGGCCTAATCAAGTTGGTAACACACATTTTGTGGGGGCATAATTCAATCCATGACAACATTGAATGTGGGGAGTGAGAGATAAGGAGAAATCAAGGAAAATGCGTAAGTTTTTGACTTAAGCAACTGAGTGGCTGGTACTTTTTCCTACAAGCGGTGCTCTTAGGGAGGAATAGAGTTGTTGTTCATTTGTTTGGCGGAAGAATCAAGAATTCTATCTTCAATACAGTGTATTTAAGATACCTTTGAAACATCCTAGGGCAGATGTCAAGTAGGCAGTGGAACATACAAGCCTGGAGTCAGCCCAGGACAGAAGTCAGGGCTGACTCCAGAAATGTGGGAGTCATTGGAGTGAATAGGTAGTACTTAATGTGTGGGGAGAAACCTTGGTGGTGTAGTGGTTAAGTGCTACAGCTGCTAACCAAAGAGTCAGCAGTTCAAATCCACCGGGTGCTCCTTGGAAACTCTATGGGGCAGTTCTACTCTGTTCTGTAGGGTCGCTATGAGTCTGAATCGACTCGACGGCACCAGCTTTGGTTTTGTTTTTTGAATGCATGGGGCTTTGAGACCATCTTGGGCAGTGGTTCTTCACCCTGACTGTGCATTGAGTCACGTGGGGAGCTTTTGAAAAATAACTTTCCCGATGACCCATTCTTTCAGATTGTGATTTAATCGACCTGTTGTTGGGCTTGGACATCCATATTCTCCCTAAGGGATTTTCATATCTGGTCTGGGTGGAGAACCACTCACTGATCTAGGTAGAAAGTTCAGCTAGAGAAGAGGATCCAGGACTGAGCTGTAACATAAAGAGTCTTAAACATAAGCAACTGAGAGGCTGGTATCGTTTCCTGTGAGGGGGTATTATTAGGGAGGAATAGAGTTGTTGTTTGTTTTCCACTCTTCATGCCTTCCTTCTGTTTGGAAGCTCCACTCATTGGCCCTTTGGATGAGAGCTAGTCCTTCCTGCACCATGGCAGAGTACCCTGTCCTTGACTTAAGTCACTGTGTCTTTTGTTCTTGGCTTTCTGAAGGGGTTGGTTGGGTGCTGAGGGTTTAAGTATGCCTTCTTTCAGCCCATCATTCGAGTGCTGCTCCTGAATGTGGTTTAGTGCTAGGGGGTATTTGTCATGGTTGAAAGATGAGGAACCTGTTCTGCTTTTGCTTTTCAGTATACTGTAAGAATTTTATTGTTGTGGTTGTGATAGTGGCTGTGAAGGTGCAGATATCTACAAGGAAAAATGTATATATTTTTTGTATATATGTACTCACTACTACTCTAGGGTAACTGTAAAAAAAAAAATAGATGCATGATAATTCATCTTTGAAGATTATTTCTCAAAGGTCATTGAGGCTTTTAAAATTTCACCTGCTCTTAAATTTTCCATGTTTACCTCTGCTACCCCAAGTTGTATAATCTTGCCTATACCCTCCTATTGCTCCCCAAAGCATGGCTAAGAGAAAATAAAAGTATACTCACACATTCACACGCTGCGCTCACGTTTCATACAGCCTCCAGGAAAACCTGAGGAAACGGCTGTAGAAAGCACAGGCAGAGCTTATTAAATTTTCTTGTGGCCCATGGCCCATATAAAGTCTCAGTGCGTAAAGGAATCGTGCAAGATCGTGGAAGCCTTTTTCTTAGTCTTCAGGGGATCTGCCATTCCAAAAATATGGCCTGTTAAAAAGAATAACTTTGAAGGACCATTCCACAAGCTTTCTTGTTAATGTTTACAAGATACATCAATACCACACTAGTACTTCTTTTTTTTTTTGTTTGCTTTTGGTGAGGAACAGACTCCATGATTCTAACTATGACAAAAATGTAATTCCCTAATTGTGAAACTAGTTAGACTCAGCAGTGTGTGTTGATGCAACTTTGGTGTGTTAGGCTGCGGCCATCTGTTTAGGGTAATGGGTGACCTACTAACTTTGTAATTGAGTCCTTGCTGCTGCCTCTGCTTGCGTTGAAAACTGCCTTGGCACGTCACTATGCTTAGCTCTTAGGGTTCTGACTCTTTCGATCTGGATATTTTCAGTCCTCCAGATCTAGAAAAACTAGAATGACAATATTGATGAGGCCACATGATAAGTAGATAGCTCAACCAACTAGGACTAGGACTCTGTTCTAGCCCAGGATGTGTCTGTCAACACCTGAGGACCATGGACTAGTTGTTCAACCTGTAGTTCTCAGTTGCTTCATTTATGAACACCATACTTGTCTGAGGTCTAGAAGCTGTTCTGGGTAATCTCTAAGGGTTCTTTAGAGTTCTAAAATCTATTTGTAATCCAGATAAACAATCATAAATGGTAGTGAAAACAATCATTAACAATGAGTTTCTCTAATTTTTCCTGATCGTTTTCCTTCTAGGTCCAGGCCCTATGTTATAGCAGATGCCCAGAGCTTGTGCTGGCAGGAAGTAGGGTGGTGGGTGCATTTTCAGTTAATGGGCCTCGTTGGAACACGTTTGGCTGTGGAGACAGCTACACTCATATTACCAAGCCTTGGCTTCCTATCTGTTTTCTTTGGGCTGGGTAGGCAATGAAAAAGGAGACAGGAAAATACATTTTGGGGCAAATAAAATAAGGAATTTGTCTTATGAAGACAGCTTATAGTTGGGAAATTCTAATGTTCAGCTTAACCCTATCCTGATATATTCCTCTTGTCCTGTACTTAAGACAAATTGTTCTCACTACCCATAGACTATAACTTCCCATTCTTGAAGGCTTTTCAATAATGCTTCATTAAGTTTTTTTTTTTTTCTTTTCTTTTAGAGGTAATAACCCTAATTCCTGTAGTTTTTCTTCAAAGGAGACATTCTTAATCCAGTCTCCATTTTACTGGCTATTTTTGAATCAGCTTTAGTTACTTTAATATTTTCCTAAAATGTTTGGGCTCCATACTAGGGCCTCACTGGTACAGAATGTGGAAGAAGGAATCCGCAGTATGTTTCTATTTATATATTAGGCATTGTACTTTTTACCATGGCACTCTCCTACAGATTTATACTTAACTAATGTTGCATCAAGATTCAGGTGTTTTTCTGTTATACTTGTGCCAAGACAATACTATAGTCTTTTGCTAAGGATGATTTGATAATTTGAAGAACTATTAGTGCCCTGGGTATATTTTAATTTGCGTATTTCTTTAATATCCCGAGTTTCCTTAGATTTTAGAATAAACTAGAAGAGAGACGAAGTTTTTTTTTTAATTATAGATTCTTATATTCACATGTTAACCCAAATGATATTTCTCAAAAAAAATTTTTTAACAAAACCACAGTACTAGATTTAAAATAAAAAGCCATTCATGTTCAAACTTTGGCATATCACAAAAGATGTAGATTCTCCTTGAGAATTTGAGTTTCCTTGCCTGAAAATTAAAAGGCAATAATGTCTGATTTTTTCCCTTTTAAAGAGGTTCTGCGTTTGCACTTTGATTTTTCAAAAGAGTTTCAGTAAGGTATAGCCGTAACATAAAAAAGAATAATGTCACTGTGGTCATGGTGGAAATTGGTCTTTGACAGATGGGCTTGATCCGCAGCCCTCCGACCTTATGGTGTCTTTGCTTCTGCCCCAGCTGTGGGATGGTGTGCTTTACGTGTAAGGTCTCTCTCAACTTTCAGAGAAGGTTTCCCCCTGTAAGAAAGGAGCAAACAAGCCCTGACACACACTGACCGTTCCCACCCTTTCACTGAGAGAGCAGCCCAGAGGGCTCGAGGAGGTGCCCAGGAGCTCCTTCTACCCTCTGCTGCTGCTTGACTCCCGAGTCGACCTCTGGGAACCTCCACTTCTCCACTTCTGGAACAGAACTAGGAATGCTTGCCACCAGACAATGCTTATAAAGCAATTTGAAATGGAAGGCATTATACAGACACATCATTATAAATATCAGTATTGATAATTCCTTGGCTTAACCCCCCAGTATGTATGTTCACATATCTATTTAGCATGGTCAATTGTTCAGCTAATTAATATGCTTTTATTTTATGATTTGCTGTTTCCAGGGCACAGACAGAAGCTTGATGACTCTAAACCTAGTTTGTTCTCTGACCGCCTCAGTGATTTAGGGCGCATTCCTCATCCCAGTATGAGAGTAGGTGTCCCGCCTCAGAACCCACGGCCCTCCCTGAACTCTGCACCAAGTCCTTTTAATCCACAAGGACAGAGTCAGATTACAGGTAAGACAGACTCATAGGTTTCACTTGCACAGACTCTGGCAGGCTGGGGGTGAGGGGTTACCAGATAAGATGTGTTCACTTCAAAATTCCTGGAGCTGTGAAATGGCTTATTATTCAAGAATCAAGACTTGAAGACACCGATTTCTTCTTTTTTATAAAAACGAATTCCAATATTCATTCAATAACTTCGGGATAAAAGTTTGGGGACATTTTTGCCACTGCTGAGCTCTGCAGCAATGCCAGTCTGCACATTGGTGGAATGGTAATCACTATGCTCTTTGGGAGAATGTTTGTTATAAGTTTCTTTATTGTGTCTAGGTGGTGCAGGGAATAACATCACACTCTCACTATTAGAAAATTAGCGCGACCATCTCGGGTTTGGGCTTAAATTTCTTGCGTGTATAACTATTTCATTCAGTTTGCTTGAAAATTGCCCAGGGCTAACAGGAAGTCTTCATTGGTAGTCATGATGCAAGGTCAATGAGCGGCTCATTGGGCAGACAGAATTCACTCTGATTCACATTTAGCTTCAGTTCCTCATGTGACACTTCTCTTTGTACATTCTGGTAAGCCGCTTACTTTTGCCTTCTTCTTAAAAATTAACATCAGCATCACATTACAGATTAATCATTCACATTTGGTGCATTCATGTTCCCAAGTCCTTTTTTTCTGTCCCACTCGTGCAAAAACAAATCTTATTTTGGGACAAGTCTGATGCTAGGTCATGGTGACAAGAGAGTGTGTCGATCATCATTGATCTTTAATTTGCAGACCATAAGCATTGAGAACTGAAAGGAACTCTACACATCAGAGAGTTGCTATCTTTGGCAGAGGCAGACTAGAAGGGAGGGAAAATAAAACAAAACCTGTAATAAGCTCTCAATATGGATCTTTCCTAATGGCTAGATTTTTTTTTTTTTTTTCAAATAGTGGTTAGGTTTGAGTGCCCTGATGGTCTCAAAACAAAATTGTTTATAAATTATATAACCTACCTCTTTTTCTTTTTTACCTGTATTAGGTCAATGTATTCTTGGATATTAGAGTAGGTTTCACTTTCTGTGGGTATGTGTATATTAGGTTGAATATCTGGGTATGCATGAATATATATTTTTAAACATAATATAGAATTATAAAAGTACAATATCTAAACGCGGACATCTGCCGCAGGGAAGAGTCTTGGAGCTTTGTGGAGATGGCCATGTATCAGCCTAAATAAAACTCTGTGTGTTGATATGTAGGAATCAAAAGGTTAATGTGTCCACTAGACAAATGTCGTTGATAAAAATGCAAGGGTGAAATTCACACTAACTTGTGAATTTCAAGCTTGTAGCTATAGGTGCTACTGCATTTAAAGTAGTTGACTTTAGATCATTGATTAAGGTTCATAGTAAGTGTCCCTTTGTCTTTTTTAAAAAATTTATTGCAATAAAAACATATAACAAAAAGCTTTCCATTTTAACTACTTTGAAGTGTATAATTCAGTGACATTAATTACATTCACTGCATTGTGCTATCCATTTCCAAAATTTTTCATCACCCCAGATAGAAACTCAGTTCTCCTTCAACTGTAATTCCCTGTTCCCCTCTCCCCCAACCCTTGGTAACCACTAATAAATGTTTGCGTGTATGCATTGCCTATTCTAGATACTTCATCCAAATGAGGTCATACAATATTTTTTCTTGGACTTATTTCACTCAGCAAATAATATTAAATATATCCAGTGAATACATTCAGTAAATATATTCACTGGATATCTTCTTAAAAATGAAAATATAAAATGAATTAATTTTTAGGTATGATAAGAGTATTAGCTCTGCATTTTGGGATTACAATAGTAGTAGAATTGATTTGAAAACCCTGTGAAGCATAGTTCTACTCTGACACACATAGTGTTGCCAGGAGTCATAATTCTCAGTGGTAACTGGTTTGCTTTTTTTTTTTCCCCTCGTTTAGAGTTGATTTATGGATCAGTCTTTTTATTTGTTTAACACCCACAGGTATTGGGCCCAACAACTTTTCTCAAACTTCCAAATGTGCACATGCACACACGTGTAGCTACCACCCCTACCCCCATGGAGAAAGCCATGTGAACTTTCTCTGAATGCTCCCATATTCTTAGTGAGATAACACAAGTGTCTGGCCATAGCCAGGATGTGCGGACTTCTACCATGACTCAAGTTTAAGGGAAATCCAAGAACATCTGCAGAAGCCGCGAGTTAAAGAAGCTGCAACTTAAGAATCAACTGAATATATTTAATAAGTTTTTGAAGTCTGTTGAATGATTTCCTTTGTGACTTACTTACGTTGCTAGTTACGTGACTAAATCATTTAGTTACTAGGAATGTTTCATAATTTATTATTTATCTCTGGATTAATTTTCTTCTTTATTTAATAAGTATGATTTAGGGCCTGCTAGAAAAAAAAAAAAAACATGTAGAGAATTGGGTTTTAGGCAGTATGGGGGAGAGACGAAAAGTGTTGTCCTTGAGATATCCTTCTAGCCCTTGCATATCCACATGCTGTGCTGCGGATGGTAATGTCATTGTTCCTTGAGTACACCCCATGCTTTTCTCTCTGTACCTCTTTGCTTAGGTTATTCCATCTGTGATCGGCTCTGTCTGCTGACAAGATTCCGCTTATCCTTCAAGGTCAAGCTATATACCCTCTCCTTCAGCAGCCCTAGAACCTTCATCCAGAAGTAACCCATCTGTCCTCTAAGCTTTAGTTGAGATTACCTTATTTATAAGTGACTGTGTATTTCCCCTATTCTATCAGGCTAGACTGTAAATTGTTTGAGGGATTTATTACAGGGATTTCTTTCCTTTTGTGCCTAGCACAGTGGTGGTGGTGGTTGTTAGTCGATTCCCCACTCATGGCAAGCCCGTGTATGCAGAGTAGAACTGCTCCATAGGGTTTTCAAAGTTGTGACCTTTTGGAAGCAGATTGCTAGGCCTGTCTCCCAAGGTGCCTCTGGGTAAATTCGACTGCCAACCTTTTGGCTAGTAGTCAAGTACTTAACCGTTTGTGCCACTCAGGGACTCCAGCACAGTGGTAGCTTCTCATTAAGTGTTGGAGTGTTGAATGAATGAAAGTTTAAATGAGAAGAAATCAGTGGAAGCCTGGAATATCATGTCTTTCTTATTCACATTGTTTATTAAAATTCACTCTGCCAGGGTGCCATTGTGCACTGATGATGAACAATAACAGCAGAATATAACACTTATATAGTTAAGCCGTTTGGTTTTATTCCAGATTAGGATTTACGTGATTAAATTTATATTCTGCTTATGAGCTTGGACCATATGGGTTTTGTAACTTTTTTGCAATATGCTGTATCTGCATTTTAGTTCATGTAATCCTTTGCACAAAGACGTTTGTAACAGGAAGGGCTCATTTACCTCCCATTGGCTTGGTGCTCTTGATATCTCAAGCTCTTACTCCCAAACTGCAGATAATGATCATGGTTGTATAGTCACCACTACTTCTCCCACTCACCAACATAAAAGACAAGTTCCACTCCCAGAAGGGCCAAGTGAAATTAGAAATCATAAAGTGAGGAGGTCATAAGCATTTAGTGTTTCATAATTAGCGTTCTCCAATGTCTCTCACAATTCCTAGGGCAAAGGCTGTAGCTATGCAGTGGGCTGGCTTCTCTGTAGTGCTCGCCTAATGGTGTCACGGTCTTGAAGTCTCTCATGGCTTATGTTCTGCCTTTGAGCCCAGGTCCTCCCCACGGCTTCCTGAGGAAGTTGCTTCCTCTGTGCTTCTCTTTATCATTCAGACATCTGCTGCCTGTAGTTGGGTGCCAGGAAACACCTAGTCTTTCACAAACGTCCACTGCTTTTGATTCAGAATGTGGTAATGGCAGTGGAGTAAGGATGCAATGTTAGGAGATATCTCTTGAGATAATCGCTGTTTTAAACTTAGTACTCTCTGGATGGGTCTGCTACACCTCTATAAAAAGAAAAAGAGATGCTGATTCAGTCCCTTGGGTTTGGTGGATTGGGACATTCATCTAAACTGGAGGTGGGTCATTTACTGGTACTCTATTATTCATTCATTCAGAAGATATTTATGGAGTGCTTACTGTCTGCCAGGCATCAGTGTGAGCGAACAAGATATAGTTTCCTCTCTCAAGAGCTTACATTTTAGTGAGGGATAGAATCAATAAATGAATACGTAAATACACATACAAGATAATTTCAGAGAATGATAAGTTGTATAAGAAAATGAAATTGGTTAATGCATAGGGAGCAACTTGGGGAGGGGGAGGAGCTAATTTTGCTTGGAAAGCTGGGAAAGGTTCTGTGAAGAACTTTGAAGATCTCTGAGGAACAGCATTTGAGGCAGTGGGAAAACTCACGCACAGTTTCTCAGAAAGGAATGAATGTGTCACGTTTGGGGAACAGGAGGAAGGTCAGTGTAGCTGGAATGCGGTGAACGAGAATGATACAGAAATGTAGGCAGGAGCTAGATATACAGTCTTTGATTTTATTTTGTTGTCGAGAATATCACAGCAGAACATTTGCCAATTCAACAATTTCTACATGTACAATTCAATGACATTGATTATATTCTTTAAGTTGTACAACCATTCTCACCCACGTTTTCTGAATTGTTCCTCCCCCATTAACAGAAACTCACTGCCCCCTAAGGTTTCTATCTTATCTTTGGAGTTGCTGTTGTCCATTCGATCCCATATAGACAGTTTTTAAAAGAGCACAATGTTCAAGGCAGTCATACTTTACTAACTAAGCTAAAGTATTATTTGGCTTAAAGAAGACTTCAGAGGGATATTTTTGGTTTAAGTTTTAAAGGTTATCTTAGGGTAACAGTCTCAGGGGTTCAGCCTGCCTATATGGCTCCAGAAAGTCTGGATTCCATGAAAATTTGAAAGTGTGTTTCTCATTTCCCCCTCTTTTGATCAGGATTCTTCTATAGAGTCTTTGATCAAAACTTTCGGTAGTGGTAGCTGGGCACCCTCCAGTTCTTTTTGTCTCATGGCAAAGGAGGCAGTTGTTTGTGGAGGAAATTAGCCACACATTCCTTTTTAGATATGCAGTCTTGAAGAGCTTTGGTTTTGTCCTGATTGCAGTGGGGAGCAATTGGAGGGCTGTCAAAGTCCCTGAAGCAAGGACATGACCTTGTCTAATTTACATTAAAAAAAATTACTCTGGATGTGGTATGAAGAACAGGTCATAAGAAGGCAGTGGTAGAAGCAGAATTGTTATTCAGGAAGCTCGTGCAGTAGTCCAGGAGAGAGTTAAGGGTGATAGCAATGGAGATGGAAGGACTGGGAAAGATTCTGAGTGCATTTTTTTTTTTAAATAGAGAACCCAAAGCCTTTGCTGATGGTGAGAGAAAGACAGAACATCGAGGTTTTTGACCTGGGCAACTGGAGGATGGTGTACCATTTACTGACATAGGGAAGACCCAGGGAGGATGAGGTTGTAGGGGGAGAGGGACTCAGAGGAGCAGTCATGTGGAGAAAAGAAGAGAACACTAAGATAAGAGATTTGATGTCTCATGCCTGTAGCAGCTTATAAAACTTCCCTTATAACCACCCAAGAGGCTCCCCCCATCCCGCCACCACTTCCTAGGTAGCATGATTCCCTTTTGTGATTTCTTTTCTCCTTTAAAGGCTACTCTTGATTCTCAGTTCTTGAAAGACGCATCTTTTTTTTTTTTTTAAGCACTCAGTAATACTAAGTTTGTTTATCCTGTATGTAAATGCTGGAAGGAAGCTCATAGGACATTTTGTCCTGGCATCAGAACCCCACTAGCAGTAGCCTTTCATTCAGAAGTAAATTCTTGTCATTTCTGCATATGCTGTTAGATATTCCATTGTGTTATTGACAGTGACTTTCTCCTTTTATAGTATACAACCAATTCATTTGAAGTTGCAACAGCTATTTCTTTTGGATTCTAGTATGTGCCATCCTATTTCATGCTTTCCCCTCTCCTTGCACACCATTCCTTGTATCATTTCCTAAGAGCATTTCTTTTCTTCCTTCAAAATTCAGTTCAAATGCTACCACCTCCATCAGGGCTTTTTGTACCTACCCAAGCTGAGTAAGGCTCCCATACTACCTTGTAGAAACCTTGTTTATATCGGTTCCACATGGTGACAATTGTTTGTTTATGCGCCTGTCTCTTCTACTTGACTTTGAGCTTTTCAAAGTCTAGGGTCATGTTTTATTCACCTTTGTGTCCCCAGTGTCTTATGTAGTGCCTACTGCATAGTACGTGTTTGGTGCCTTCTGGTTTAGTGATAAATGGATGAATGGACCAGTAACTTCTTAAGGGTGTATGACCCATTATTATCCTAGCCTTAATATTTTTCATGGAAACCCTGGTGGTGTAGTGGTTAAGTGCTGTGGCTGCTAACCAAAAAGACGGCAGTTCAAATCCACCAGGTGCTCCTTGGAAACCCTATGGAACAGTTCTACTCTGTCCTATAGGGTCACTATGAGTCGGCATCAACTCGACGGCAATGGTTTTTTTTCATGTTTTTCTAGTACCTATTTGATCGAATTATTTGTTACCATTTATTGAACCTTGTTGTATGCTAGGCCTTATTCTAATGAGGTTAACTCATACTCTTCCCAACACTCTTTGAGGCAGATGGTATTATTAAGCTCATTTTCAGATAAGGAAACTGAAGCTTAGAGAGGCTAAATAACTTGCCCAAGTTCTCACTTACAACTGTTTTGTTTGTTGTTGTACACCATCGAGTCAATTCTGATTCATAATGACCCTATAGGACAAAGTAGAACTGCCCTATAGGGTTTCCCCGGGTGTAATTTTTACAAGAGCAGATCCCCAGGTCTTCTTTTCTCCCATGGAGCGGCTGGAGGGTTCGAACCTCCAACCTTTCAGTTAGCAGTCGAGAGCTTTAACCATTGTGCCAACAGGGTTCCTTCACTTAAAACCACTAAGTGGTAAATATAGGAAGTAACTTTAGGTCTGCCTAGCTCCAGGGCCTGTGCTCTTAACCACCATGCACCCTTGGGAGGCTGCAGTGTATCTCCATCCCGGGTCAGTCTCCTCTCCTTTCAGTATCTAACAACTTATATCTATGTAGTTCTTTACCATTTGCAAACTAGTTTTACATAAAGTTCTTATTAAAGCCTTAAAATAATTCTGAAAAGTATTTATTACAGATAGAAGAAATTGATTCTTCCAGAAATGACTTGCTAAAGGTCTCTTCAGCTATTCTTGTTGACTTTGAATTCCAGATTCTTAGCAGGGAGATCATTCCTAATCCCACCAAGAAGGGTATGTGACACATGTCCCAAGGGGCTAATTTTGTTTTCATCTCTTCTTTCGATATTATTTAGGATCCTCAGAGAAAATATTTTCATACAAGGCATGCATTAGGGGTATCTGAATTATAGTTTAAAATACAATATAATCATTGTTTTTAATACCTGAATATAGTTATGTGAGACATGTATTCAAGGTAGTGTTTTTAGGAACATTTTGAAAAAACCACCTGCCAGGTATCCTGTAGAATAATAATATTCTTATCAGCAGTTACCTTGACTGATACGAAGTAGTTTTCATCCATACTTCTTCAGTCTGATTCTGTATTTCCTTGGCCAATGAGGCTTCTTTAAATATTAAGAGGATCTAGGCAATCAGAGCAGGTGGGATTAGGCTGTGTATACATTGGCTGCCCTGGGCCTGAGTTCACTCTGCTTGCCCTGAAACATTTACTGACATAATCCTTTCAGAAACAGGAAAGCCCAGTGTCTCGAATTAGTATTCTATTCTAGTGCTGAATGACCACATGATTTTTTTTATAAATGTGAAACAAGTTGAGAGGTGAAGTAAGTGTGGGGTGGGATGGTGGTGGATGCGAGTATGAGGGAGAAGGGACCCATAAGAGGCTCAGTTGCTGTTGGTGAGCAGGAAGAATGACTGTAGGGTGCCATCAGTGTGGGCAGAATTGTGGGGTGTGGAGGGTGGGAGTCAAGTGAAGTCTCATGCTTCACCACCGCCTATGGGGTCTTAAGGAACTGAACTCCCCATACTCAAAGACAGGTTGTTGGAAGTACTTTTACTTTTGTGGTGCTATGTTCTGTTTTCTGAAGTTACTGGAAAGTCTTGCCCTGTCTTCTTTCCTTGAGATCCTTTTGGCAGGATAGCTGGTAAATTTGCTGCTGCCATGCTGTAAGGGAGCCCTGGTGGTGCAGTTGTTAAAGCGTTCAGCTGCTAAACTAAAGGTTGGCAATTTGAACCCACTCAGTGGCTCTGTAGGATAAAGACCTGACAATCTGCTCCCATAAAGATTACAGCCTAGAAAATCCTATAGGGACAGCTCTACTCTGTCACGTAGGGTTTCTGTGAGTCGAAAATCAGCTTTTCCTCTTCCTACAAAATAACAACATGCACATATATGAACGGGAAATGTCTTTAGAGGAGGCTGCTGGTCACAGTCTTCATGCCAAAAAGGCACGAATCCTGTGTTTAAACTCTGTTTCACATTTATTCAGCCCTGGCAGCCACCTTATGAGGAAGAACAGAGTTCAAGTCCAGCCAGTGTTAGCTTTGGAAGAGTAAAGTGCAGTAGGACCTTGTAAGGGGTCGGGGGTCAGCATGTCATGTTGTTACATAACCTGTTAGTAGCATCCACAGATTAGCTTCTTAGAGGTCCTCTTTTTCATTTGTTTATTTTACTTCTCTCAGTTGGAATCCCCTATGAAGTGAAAATGCCTTGGCTTTGGTATGCTTTTAGAAAAGTAGAGAGAAGTAATGTTGCCAGAAAAATCAATTCCTTGAGTTCCAAAATCATGTCTTTGTAATTCTCTCCTATCCGGAATAGAAGATGCATAGTTAGTATCTAATTATGATAAGAAGAATTGTCTTCCACATGATATCCACTTGGTGCTTCTTCACAAAGACTGTTCCATTTCTAGTCAGTCTTTAGGTCCCTGACCAGAGAAAATGATAGTTTCTTTTTCTCATTCTTTTCCAAAGCTTAATTTTTCTCTTTTTAGTTATATACATACCTTTCCCTTTTACTAGTTCCCTAGGGACCTTTCTTGCCTCCTTTTTACCTTTTGCAGTGGACTGTGTGTGGGCAGAAGAATCAGAACAGGAAACTAAATGAAACATACAATCTACAGGGCTACAGCAGATGGTAAGGATAATTGGAAGAGCCAATCAGCACAATTAATGTGATTATCTCCTGCTTTGGTTGCAGTTGGGGAGCAGGAATGGGTTAGGATATGGTGGACCATCAGTGTGAATGGATATCTCCTAGGACTTGGTACAGGAAACAAGGAAGAGGTTGAGCCAGTCACCAATGTGGGAGAATATCCTGAAGGTTAGTAAATTATGGTTAAAGATGGAAGAACTTCAGAGAAGGAGCTGGCTCCATCTTTTGGCCTTGGATGACAGGCAGCTGCCAAGTGAAAGGATCAGGAGGAAAGTCCATCATCATGTGGAATTCAAGTTTCAGTTCAGGCGGAAGGTGAGCAGTGTCCTATAGAAAGGCTGATGGCAGATGGGAGCTTTTGCCAATTCTGTCAACCATTCCTTTTAAGACAGACAGTGGTTCCACACCTTGTTCTGTCTTCTCCAGGGCTTCAGCCTGACATTGGCTCTGTGTCTGACTAGGGCAATAGGTAGGAGTCTGTTAACGCGCCCTACGATTGTATTAACTTTTTGTCACCCCAGCTGTGACTTCAGTCCACAGAAAACTCTGCTATTAGGGCAGGCTTCCTCCATCCTGTCTTGCAGTTGACCAAATGCAGGACCGTACTTTTGTTCTTAGTCAGTTTCATGATGTCACTTTCGCTTCATCTTTCTAGCTTGGAGGGTTATTTTTATAATTTTGGTTCTTCACCCAGTGTGTTGGTTATTCCTCACAGCTTTGTTTCATCTGGGTGCTTAGAAGTTTGCTTTTGTGTCTTCAAGACTTTGATGGAGATGTTGGACAGAAATAGGATTCTACTTCCCTTGAATATGCCATTATACAACTCTCTCAAAGCTGACCATGATCTGTATTAATGGTCACTTTCTGGTAGGCCTTATAACTAGCTATGAATCACATTAAACATATTATCATCTGGCCCACAAGACTGGCTTGAGAAATAAGACATGTGTATCTTGCTGAGGTCAAGATACACAATAGATAAATAAGTTTTCTTAGAATTTATTGCTTTAGTAATCCTAGGAAAACAAGGTTTAAGTGAACCCATTCTGCTTTCTCATATTCAGATCAGATGTGAAAAATTCTTTCTACACAGGCTATTGAAAATGACTTAAGTGTTTTTAGTTGACTGCAAGCAAGTCAACACCAACAATGGCTAAAAAAAAAAAAACCTAGTTGAAACTTAGACCTCACCAACAGCAGTATCATTTTCAGAATAGAATAAATGAGGTGAGAGAATGTGACACAACTTTGCAACATGTAGTAAACTTGAAAGGCTGTTATCTGTGAATAATTTAATAACTACCACATGGAAGAGCAAGCCCAGAGAGCAAAACTAAGATTAGTAGTGAATGGAGTTGAAGGGAGACATATTTCACTTAGTGTAAGGAAGAACTTTTTAGAACCTGCTCTGTCAAGTAGAAGCCCCTTGCCTACACTAGTCATTGTAAATTCTTGCAGTATTGTGGGGTATAATTCATTTTGAAATGGAGACTCGTATATATATTTGAAGAAGCAAGCTCCTCTCCCTTATCTCTCCACCTCTTTTGGGCCTTAATTTCTTCAAGCGTGTTTGTTCTGTTCTTTCTATTTGAAGATCATTCTTCTTGATAGGGAAGATTTAAGTCAAAGTAGTATTGAGTAATTTTCCTTTCTAACTGTCATCAGTAAAAAATTATACCCATGGTTCTCAAACTTTGGTGTATATTAGCATCCCCTGGGGAGCTTGTTAAAAATACAGATGCCCAGGTTTTACCCTTGAAACAGAATGTGTGAGGTGGAGCCAACACAAACCACTAACCACTGCATGCCTGGGGCCTATTACTGCAGGCTCAGCCTTGCCTGTATGGATCCAACCTTGATCCATCCTGAAGGCGTCTCAGGTGTCTCATTCCCTCCTTTAGGTGATGTGTGGAGGTGGCTCAGTGCACTAAGCTTGCTTCTCAGTTTCCTGAGCACAGCTCCTGTGTCCACTCAGGTGCCGTTTTCCCTACACACCCTTCCCTGTGTGCCTTAGCCTACACTGGCCTTCTTCCCTACTTCTGTTGTAATGCTGCCAGAGGGAAATTTCAAAACTGCACACCCGATTATGTCACCCTATACTTAAACACACCTCAGTGACCTTCTTTTGCATTTAGGATAAAGACCAAAACCTCTAGCATGGCCTAGCAAGTTCTGTATAAGCTGGCTCCTCCCTGCCTGTTCTCCAGTCTCATCTGACTGTACTTTGAATCTCCTGTCAGTGTTCAACCACACAGGCTTTCTCTCAACTCTCAACTTGATAACATGCTGTTCCCTTTGCTTAAAACCCTCTTAAACCCCCTTCCTCATCTATTGGACTTCTGCTTGTCCTTCAGGTCTCGGCTTAATCACCACTTCCTTAGAGAAGCCCTCCCTGACCCCCAGATGAGGTTGGAGTCCCACATAGTACATTCTCGTGGTACCAAGGGTATCTCCTTTTTAAGCAGATATCACAGTTAGATGGTTATTTGATTAATGTTCATTTCTCCTACCAAACTCTAAACTCAGTGAAGGAAGGGATTAGGTCTGTCTTTATTCACTATTAGTACCAGAGTAGGTACTCAGTAAATACTTTTTGAATGAACAAATGACTGGGAGACAATTCTTATATCACCCATCTGACAATGGGTATCACCATGCCTGAGGACCTTTTGTATCACCCCAACTGTTATATCTGGCCCCTGGATGTTGGCATCAGCCTGATTGAAACCCAAATTTACTATATTCACTTGGATACTGTGATCTGAGCTAAGTGTCACTCTCTCATGGCCAGTGCCATATCCTGGTTATATCGCAAGGTCCAGTCCTACCTCTTTGTAAATTATTCGCTCTCTTCTGCTGGCCTCACCGTTGAGGTCAAGCATATGACAAGGCTAAGGCCAGGTTAAGAATGACGTATTGTATTCTTCTTGCTTGTTTCTTCTATCAGCAAAAGCAATAGAAGCTAACAGCAAACAAGCCATGCCCCTCCTTTTCTGTAAGATAGCTATGAGTGCCACTGAGCCAAAAGTTGGTAGTACTTATCAGGCACTTCTCATTACCTTGTCTTAATTCAACTTCATTCTGTTTTTGTTTTTAAACATATGTACTATTTCTCATTCTCTTCCCTGTTATTGTCTTCTAAGATTTACTAAGTTCCTCTTCTCCCATTGTTTGTACCGTAACATATCTGTTGTCATGCCTGATACACCCTCCACAGCATCAAGTTTTATCCAAGCACGTTACTGCTTTTTTCTCAGTTTCAGTTAAAGGCTCTCTGATTCAGTTGGATCAGCTTCCTGCCACATGGCTCTGTTAGCCACCTTGGTCAGTTGGAGAAAGCCCCTGGTGGGGACTAAAAGCGGAGTCAGAGTCCTGCTCTCAGATCTTCTCTGCTGACATAAGACAAAACGCTGTGTGATAGGAGGTGCTATAAGTGTCAGCACCTGTCAGCTATCTTCCATAGCCACCCAAGTTGGGTAAACGTGGCTTCAGTAATTTCTGTTGCAACTATTATCTTCAGAAAGGACTGAGGGTAGGGAGCCCACTTTTCTGAGTAGTTAGAATCATGGCATTTTATAGCTGGAAAAGCTCTTAGAGATAATTCATCAAACCCTTCAACCTACAGGTGAAAACAGTGGGAGTCAGAGAAGGTAAGTTATGGGCTCACAACTGCACAGTCAATGCCAAAGCCGCTAGTCCGGGGTTCTTCCAATGCGTGGAGGAGGCTGTTTGTTTTAAGACAGTGTTTCTTATTAGTCAAGGGAACCAGAAGTGTCTGGGAAAGCTCATTCTAAAAATCCAGTTTAGCTAAAAGGGTTGTTAGAGAAGATATAGAATTTATCATTTACTATTTTTTTTTTTATTTAGAGTAAATCGTTTTGAAATGGCAACCTATGTATGTATTTATGTATGAATTTACGTATGTTTGTATTATGAATGACAGTAGTATGACAGAAATGGTTTGGGAAAGGAAATTGTAAATCCACCTCTCCCAGTTGAATTTATTGACTTTATTTGACCCTGGCAGAGCCCTGGTGGCACAATGGTTAAGTGCTTGGCTGCTAACCTGAAGATTGATGGTTTGAACCCATCCAGTGGCTCTGTGGCAGAAGGACCTGACGATCTGCTTCTGTAGAGATTACAGCCCAGAAAACCCTATGGTGCAGTTCTACTCTGTCACATGGGGTTGCTATGAATAAGAATCGACTCGACAGCACTGCACAACAGTAATAGTTTTAAAATACCAGCACCAGTTGCTGTCAAGTCAGTTCCGACTCATGGTGGCCCCATGTGTGTGGAGTAGAACTGCTTCATGAGGTTTTTCAAGGCGGTGACGCTTTAGAAGCAAATCACCAAGCCTGTCTCCCGAGGTGCCTCTGAGCGGGTTCGAACAGCCAACCCTTCAGCCAGTAGTTAAGTATTTAAGGGTTTGTGCCACCCAAGGACTTTTAGTCTTAAAAGAGTGGACTCTAAAAATCCACTTGACGGCAACAGGTTTGGTTTTCTTGGTTTTGGTATATTACGCTCCATTCATTTTAAATACCCGTTTTCTCAAGGAATATTTGAGGTTTACACAGTCTGATTTGAATATGGATTAGGGAAAAATAGGCTAAGGATAGGGAGTAGAATCTCTAACTGTACACTACTCCCCAAATGTATTAGGTACTCATGGCAGAGGCACTGAGCTTTGGTAGAAATGACTGGCCTTCAACGTTTCATGTTACACAGAAGACTGCCTAGCGGCACAAACAGGAAGAAGCCCTTTGTGTACTGGTTCAGGCTTTGCCCCTGTGGACTTGTTTCCTCCCATCTCTGCATGAAGTTCAGCACTGTGTCCATGGTGTGCCCTGTTGTGAGTGGTTCCTAGGAAGGCAGGCCCTTCTTCACACCCAGACATGTTTAACCACAATGTTTACAAAAGGAGGCCTGCTAACAGCAACCACTGAATTTTCACGCATACCTTTAGTATACTGGGCTTTTGTAAAGCTCTTTGCCTGCTTCCCCTCACTCAGACTTACTCATTAAGAAAAGAATTCTGTTTGTCTTCCTAGAGTCAATTCGTTTTCTTAGCATCCTTTTTTTCATCTAACCATCTGCCCTCCTCTTTCCTCTCCTGTTGTGACCTCAGGTGTTGATAGAGTTCAATTATGTGGGAGACATGAAATTTGGCTTTTCAGTCTTTTAAAAGTATGGAGATTCTTAGAACTCAAATATAACTCTAGGAAGTTCCCGACCACACCTTCCTCTTCCCCATACCAGTGATCGAACTTGAGAACCTGTGGTCCAGCTTGAAGAAGAGACTTGGCTTTCCTTCAGATCCAAAAGTCTAAGTAAATAGTTGCCTTCATTTTTGCCTGATGCAAAGACAACTCAAGCCATGGGAGCCATGCCTCCCCCAATTAGCATTTTTGAGCACTCCCTGCATACCTAGCCTCCTGTATTTTTAGGCTTCAGGGTTTTATAGAATGGAAAGCAGATGCAACCAATCTTCTCCAAGAAGCCTAAGCTGAGGGACCACCACCCTCGAAGGAAAATTTCTAAAATTGACGTTGACATTGATGCTCCATGGTTCATTTCTATCATTAGAGCATTTCTAAAAGCACAAGTCTGTGCTTTGAATGTCTTTGAATTAATTCTTGTTTTATATCTTCTGTCTTACTTTAAAAATTGTTGTTTTTCTCCTATATCTACTTATCTTATGCCTTACTTTCCCAACTGCTTGTAAGCTTTTTTCAAGGCGAGAAATGTCTTTTGTTTCTTTTACATCCCTCAGACCATTGTACTCCCACACAGGCACACAGTAGCTCTTTATCAAAATAAAAATTGGTAATTTTCTGATTCATTGGTTCAGCATGTGAAAATTTTCTTTTTCACCTCAGGAGCCTTGTTAAGGTAGCAGGTGGCAGTAACGCCCATTTATACTGGTGAGATGAGGAAGGGACAGCTAAGTAAGAGCCTTCCCCCCTCACCTTAGTGAGTTGGGAGAAAAACTTCTGGGTGTGTGCAGGCCTGTGGACTGTGGGTGTCTTTTTAAAATATAAACTATGCTGAGGGATACCATGCAGTCTGGGTAGGAACTGTGTCTCTGACAGACTTGGCCTCGGCTAAAATGAATGCTGAAGGCTGAAGGGATTCCTTATGTCAGATGGCTGGTTCCTTTTTATGGCGCTCAGCGATTTCCACTGGTACAAAGAGAAAATTAGCCTAAACTCCTAACAGCTAGTTTTTGGTCTACTCTTTCAAAGGAAACCACTGATTTCTCCTAGAAGGGTCCCGTTGCAGATCTGAAGGGTCTACTGCTACTGTCAAGTTGAGACCCAACTCGTGATGACCCCATGTGTCACAGAATAGAACTATTACTTGGGGCTTTCTTGGCTGTAATCTTTATGGAAGCAGTTTGCTAGGCCTAGCTTCTGTATAGCCACTGGGTGGGTTCGAACCACCAACCTTTGGATTAACATCCGATGGCAAACCACTTGTGCCACCCAGGCTCCTGTTGGGTTCAGTAGCCTGGTGTCATCTGGCTGGTGGCAGTGCTTAATATGATTTCATAGTTATCACTGGGGACTGTTTTCTCATTGGTTTTCTCTTCAGGATCTCTAGGAGCAGCCTAGGTCCCTACATCTTTCTTTTCTCTCCCTTTTCGTCATTTTGATTAGTCATATCCTGCCTCTGAAGTACACCAGGCTCATTATATAGAAAGACCTACTTTTCTTTCTGAAGTTTATGCTACAGGTCACATTTGATTACAGCTTCCCTCTACCGCCCACTTTTTTAGGTGGCAAGAGAGAAGTTTGGGGGAGATAGGGAAAGGGCCATATTTAAGTGTTTCTCTCATATTTAGTTTTTCAGATTTTCCAAGCACCAAAGAGTATGTGTATACACATCAGAAACCTAATACCAAAGGTTTTGATTTTAAATAATTATGTCTATGTAAATGCGTATACCAATACTTTGAATTTCTACAGTATTGCAATAAAAATATTGATACTGTTTCCAAAGATTGCTATATAAAAATAATTAATTATAGTTTTTAAAACACCATAAAGCTCTTAAAGTTTAACAGTAGTTTTATGTCTTCTGAAAATTTCTATGAAATTTTATCAATTATGCTATGAAAATGTGTGAGTACTTATGGGTAGTTACAGATCACCCAGGATCTAACCTCAAGGTCACCAGGGTTGACACCTCTGTCCTCAGAGACACGCATATCAAAAATAATTTTATTTGTATTAGAGTGGTAGGACATAGTACTTCCCTCCAGGTATCTGCAGACTAGAAAAGCCAAACCAGTCAGTATAACAAACCAATCAATATAGCCCTGGATGGGGTGGAGTGAAGGAATTGATTATACTTGTTCTGTGAAACTCAGGGTTGAGAATGACAATTTCTTGCTTGTTAATGGTTAGTAGGCTTGTCTTGGAGCTAGTTAGGTCCTGCACTCTTCACTATTAGTAACCTTAAGATTGATTGGTAATGCCTAAAAAACATTCCTTTCACCTGCTCTGACTTAGCCAAGTTAGGAGTGAGTCTCAGAAGTCTCAGGTTTCTGCAGGAAGCTGAATTCAGAAATGGTTTATGAGATCAGGTTAAGGTGACTTTTCTCTACGGTGAGCCTTAGTAATTGTTCACAAAAAAGCAAATATGCTGCACTCATATATTTTAGATAGGATTATGTTTTTTTTTTGTGAGTGAGCATTTAGAAAGACAAGGTATTTTATACCATATTTCCCTACTAAAAGATTGAAAAGGTCAAGTGTATAGTATTTGAAAATACGCTAAAAAGATTAGGATTTCTCTGTCTGTGAGAAGCCAAAGTTAAGAAGGAACATGATGAAGTTTAAATAATCTTAAAGTGTATTGACATGACTAAAAAAAAAAACTAGCAGGGATATATTCCAAATTGTGGACATAAAAACTACAGGGAGCTCTCTAAAAATTACCCCTTGCCATATTTCAGTAGGTAGGAAAATAATTGAACTCAGAATAAGAGGTTACAGGCTGGAAACACAAATGCAGAATAGAAGTTCAGTAAACGTAGGCCCTGGGTGGCACAAATAATTAGTGCACGTGGCTGCTAAATTGAAAGGTTGGCGGTTTGAGTCCACCATAGGTCATGCTTTGGAAGAAAGGCCTTGAGATCTACTTCCGAAGAAAACCTACGGAGCTCAAATCTACTATGACGCACATGGGGTCTCCATGAGTAGGAACTGACTCAGTGGCAACTGGTAAATGTTGAGGTTTTAACTGTGGCATACATTTATTGGATTCTTTCCATGTGCTAAGCTCTTTGTAGATTTGTTCATTTAATCTTCATAGCAACTTTATGAGGAAGGCATGATTGTTTATCCCCATTATACAGATGAGGAAATTAGAGGCTTAGAGAGGTTGTGTAACTAAGATCACACAATTAAAAAATGGTGGAGCTGGGATGATGACCGCTCAGTCACAGGGCATTAGAGAAGGCCTGAGGTGTTTGGAGACCATTACTTTTTTTTTTTAAGGTTGCTGTCCATATGGCAGTTCTTATGTTTTATTTTTCCATAGTAACTCTCGTTCTCCTTAAGTAGGTCACTATCATATAATCTTAAGATGGAGACCTTGAAAGAGATTGGCTGGACGGCAGCCTGTCTTCTGAGAGACAGAAAACAAAGATCTTCTTACTTTGTTTAAGGATAGTGGGAAGTTATTTTTCCTCATGTTGTATATCTCCAGGGAGGACTGCCACTAAAAGCAAAACTATCCTTTAATAGACTATTTTAGTACATGTACTGGCAGTCAGGAAGTTTATGTGAAACCTAAAACCTCACTGATACAACTTAAGCCCACTTCTTCTCTATCAGCCTAATGGGAATTTAGAGCCTGACTGATGACTCCTTCATTATAATATTCCTTTATTCACTCAAGCCAGCCTGGGAGGTTCATTCAGCAGTTGTTTATTGAGCACCCACTATGTGCCAGGCACCATATAAGATTGTGCTGCCTTTGAGCTTGGATATCTCCAGGAATAACACTAGACAACCCAGTTGCCCTAGATAGGTTAGTCAGATTATTACTATTATTTTTAATAATGATGATTTGCCATCCACTGGTTATTATTTAGTCCCCACAACAGCGCTATAAGAAAGCACTGTCATATCTCTTTTTACACATGAGGAAATAAAGCTCAGCAACATTGAGAAACACACACCATGTCACACAGAAGGGCCTTGACGATGTGAGCTCCTAAGAGAATATTAACAGTTTTGAAATAATAATTAACAGTTATCAAAATGCTTTTATTTATATTATCTCATTTAATTTTCCAAACGAACATGATAGTAGTTATTATGGCACTCGTTTTACAGATAACAGTTACCGCTTTTATTTATTATGCACTTGATAGGTACTTGTCAGGTCAGACCTAGTTCATGTCATGTTCACAACAACTGTAATAAGTATCATTATTTCCACTTTACAGATGAGCCACTGAGGCCCCCTGTGTGACTTGCTCAGCACAGTAAACAAACAAACAAACCCACTGGCGTTGAGTCCATTCCAACTCATAGCGACCTTATAGGACAGAGTAGAACTGCCCATATGGTTTCCAAGGAGCGCCTGGTGGATTCAAACTGTTGACCTTTTGGTTAGCAGCCGTAGCTCTTAACCACTACGCCACCAGGGTTTCCGCTCAGCACAGTAAAAAATAATGGGAGCTGTAATTCAAGCCTAGGTTTGTCTGCCCAGCCAGTTCACGTGACCACTTTGCTATATTCACTTTACTGCATTATGCTGCCTCATTTTCCAGATGAGAAAACTGAAGTACAGAGAGTTAGCTAACCCAGCTGAGGTCATATAGCTTGTACGTAGCAGAGCTGAGCCCCTAACTCAGAGCCTGTCTTTAGAAAGCCCATTCTTTTCCACTGTCCTGGGCTGTCTCTTTGCACAAGGAGAACTATAAGGCTGTGTCTTACATCCAAGTGAATATACCAATCTCTTCATGCTATATTTAAGCTTTAATCATTTTAGTCATTCTTTACACCTCTTGTATTTTCCCCCCCGTTTTTAGGCAGGAAGCTCTGTAAGTAATGACATGTTACGGTAAAAAACAAACCTGTTGCCATCAAATTGATTCTGACTCATAGCAACCCTGTAGGATAGAGTTGAACTGCCCCATATTCTCCAAGGAGCACCTGGTGGATTCAAACTGCCAACCTTTTGGTTAGCAGCCATAGCACTTGACTACTACACCACTAGGGTTTCCATATTACAGTAGAGGAATGGATATATTGGTTAAACAGGAAGTCATCTGGTGAGGTTAGGTTAGAACTCAAATCCACATTTGAGTCCTTTGTGCCCAACTCATGTAGTTATGTGGTTCTCGTCTTTTTTGTCTATTGAAAATGTTGCTTGAGAGAAGGCCTTGCCTTTATGAGATTGCTTTCCAGTGCTGTAAGGAATGAATCTTTTTCCATCTGAAGGTCATTTACCATTTCTCCGAATAGCGAATTACATTAATGGTGCAAGGCAGGGAAGTATGTCAATATCAGATATAACAAGGACCAGTCACTCAGATTTGAAATGTTGCCAATCTATACAATCTCAGCCTTGAACGTTTTAAAGCACAGAGGTTCATTACTTTAATGATGAAGTATCCCTCAGATTTCTGAAGGAAAAGTTTGCTAACCATTTATTCAAATTGCAAACTCAGGTAAATGTTCCTTAAAATTGAATTAGATGGAATTTTTCTATACGTCTGTTGATGTCTGTAAACTTCAGATAAATATCCAGATGTATTTGATTATTTCTACTCAAGGAAATATGTTCTATTTAGACAGTCTTTAAATAAATTATTTCTGAATTGAATAAATAAACAAGAAATAGCTGAAACTGAACAGCTTTGACGATTTAGAAAAATAAAGATTTTAAAAGAGGAGATCATCTGAGAAAAACCCATCTTGTTATACTCGTTTTTATTATTAGAAATAAACCTGGATTTAGTGTTCAAATTAATGATTGTTTTAAAATTTAGCTTTTCATTTTCAAAGAATGATCGGGTGATTTGGGAATAATTTTAAATCCATTCCAAATGTATTAACTCCAGTTCAGATTTGTATTAACTGTGGAAATGATCCTGTGACACCAGGAGTTTTCAAAAAGGACAAGAATTAATACTGGTTGAGTGCCTCCTCTGTGGTAGCCTTCCCTTCATAGCTTTGTCATGTAAGTCCCACATCCATGTGATTGAGATATTATTAACCTCCTTTTTACAGAAGAGGGAACTGAGGCTCAGAGCAGCTGAGTAATTAACCCAAGGTCACACAGCTGGAAAATAGAAGTCTCAGAACTGGAACCTAAGTCTGTGCGTTCCAAAGTCCATGCTTACTCTGCTAGACCAGGCTGTCTTGTGAACAGCCTGATACGTCAGAATTTTTAAATTCCACTTAAAAGTTTTAAAATAAAGATAGAAAACAGTCATTAAGAGAAATTTGCTTATGACTCTGCTTGACTGGCCCTCAAATAAAAGGAAAACAATTGGCAGTACACACTTTCCCCCCCTAGAAACATATAGCAAATTTACCTTTTTTCTTATGTAGACCTAGGAAGCTCTTTTGAGAGATCCGCTTGGCCTGGAGTTTGTACCTCCAAGAAGCCCCATAGTGATACATCAAAAGGTATTGTTGATTAATGTTCAGCAATTAACCCTAACCAGTTGACTCTTCATTTTTTTTTTTTACTATTACAATGAATATAGGTAGCACTAGGCCACATTCCAAGCATGTGACATCTTTTAAACAAATTCTAATAGGATTAAAAACATTTCCCCATTCTTCTGTTTTGGGTCTTTTTTTTTTTTTTTTCCAACTGTTAGAAACTCCGGTGCTTAACATGGATATTAGATGGTGACAAAGCGTTTCAATCCTTAATGGTAGTTGACTTTGAAATTAAGTTATATCTTTTTCTCGGAGGTTATTTTCTGATTTAGCTTTAGCGTGAGAATAGACTGCTGTCCTTTCTATTCTCACTTGCTGCTCCCTTTATTCTGCACCCCCTGTTCTCCTTAACCCCTGCCCCGCCATGTTTGAAAGTGCCATCCAGTAACTCGACTGGGAGAAAGTTCACTGTGCTGGAATCAGGTCGTTTGAAAACTTAAAACTACACCTGAAAGATAGTATCGTGGTATACAGGAGTAAAAGGCAGAGCACACGTGTTCTTTAACCAAGTTAATTGTTCCAAAAAAAAAAAAAAGTAGTACATGCTCATTGGAGGAATCTCAGAAAAAAAAAAGTAATACACGTTCATTGGAGGAATCTTAGAAAATACATAAAATATAATTCTACTTTGTAAAGATAACCAAAGCAGGCTGTTTTCTCAATGACTGTTAGATTTCCAAATAGAAATATTTGCATGTGAGAGAGACCAATTGTCCTTACGCATGATCCATTTTGTTGCTTTCGTTGTGACTCAAAGTCTAGAAAGCTTACCACTATGGTACAGGGCCGGAAAGGGGGTGGAAGGTGGGAGACTGTAGGAGTGAAATAGTTATTCCTTATGTATTTTCTTTTTTTTTTTCTGCTTTATCCCATGCTTTGGGTTGTACATGTCTAAGGTTACAGTGTCTGATATACTGAAAAATTTTCTCCTTCTTTTTCTCAGACCCCAGGCAGGCACAGTCCTCCCCGCCATGGTCCTATGACCAGTCTTACCCCTCCTACCTGAGCCAGATGACGTCTCCATCCATTCACTCCACCACCCCGCTGTCTTCCACGCGGGGTACTGGGCTTCCTGCCATCACTGATGTGCCCAGGCGCATTTCAGGTAAAGATCGCGCTTTAACTAAAAACCCACCCCCATGCAGGGGCCAGGGGGAATGGAATGGGCCAAGGCTGTCTTACCTACACCCAGAGTAATTCTCTGTTAGAAACATGTGGGCAAGGGTACACCAACCAGGAAACCAGGTGTTCTGAATTATGGGTTATCAAACATTTGAACATTTTAGGTCAAGAGACTGAAAATCCACTAAAGGTGGCATCATTTTCTTAAGGTGATATTTCAAGCCACCCAGTTTTGGTCCTGCTGACTTGTGTTCTCTGTGGTGGGTACAGTCTCATAACTAGGGCCTTTTCCAGAGGGTCTTATGCCAGGCCTTCCTCTGCTTGTGTTCCTTTCTTTTCCTAACTTCTGCCTATAAACGAAATTACAGATTGGTGGCACAGACTTCATTTCTAAAGGCTTAGTGTTTTAAATCTCAGGAGTCCAAGATTGCCAGTTCCCAGAGACAGCACCTGTAAACTTAAGCTGGTCATCAGAAACTAGTTATTAAATGCCTTGAGGCCTTTGAGAGTTATTAAAGGCAATGCATGGCCTCTGAGCCGTCACCTCAAGACAGAGGCAGACTTTCCGTGAAGCGGTAGCACCTATTGTTCTCACCCTGGCAGTTCTGTGCTGGTACAGCCACTGTTCAGAAGGCACCACAAACACCTGTAGGTCGTGGAGGAAGTGTGTGTGGTGAATGATCAGGCTGCCGCATCTATCCTGGAGAATTCATCACAGAGAGCCAGAAAGTGTCCCTGAAGACTTCAAACTGACAAGTGGAGAAAAATTAAAGGGCCTTGGCCAGTCATATGAGTCTTGTGAATAATAATAATAATAATAATAATGAAATACTCTCAGTACACCTGCAACCTACAACATTGTCCCCCATAAAAAAAGAAAAACAAAAAAACATATGCCCACCAAGGCACACACTCCATTGGATCCCATGTTTGTCAGACATTCTTCTTAGGGTTCGGGCCCCATACACCTGTTTGACTCCTGGCCAGGTTAATGCCTTTCTCTCTTTCTCTTTGTGTCTCTGTGTCTGTTTCTCTCCCTCTCTCATTTTCTGCAAAGCTCGAAGCCGTTACTCACTCCGCTGAGTTGCATCACTGACAAGCTGAAGCTCCACCAGCAGGCTTGCAGGTTTTGATTAGTTCAGACTCCTTTATTTCTTTCAACTTGGGAGGAGGGAAGGCTTTGTTTCTCAAGCAAATAGCAGGAAAGGGCTCTCTGGTCCTAGTGCCTTCCTATATTCTGCAGCAGATGGACTCCCATGGGGGTGAGTAGGGAAAGAGGAGGGGCGGAGGGAGAACGTTGAGGTTCTTTTGGAAAACCATGTTTCCACTTTTCATTATGACTGCTATTTTATGAATCATGTATTTATTGGGGAATTGTGCAGAGTACAGAATATTAGTTATCATTTCCCTTGATTGGAATCATTATCTCCTTTAGGCCAACATCAGCTAAAGACATGGGAAAGAATGAGTAAGGCATAGGGGAGCCAGTGAGGGCTAATGTAGGATAGAAGGCACAGTATTTGATGGTGTTGAGTTAGTCTGGTCATTCCTTCCGTATTTCAAACTGAGAGTTTGTTTTGTTTTACATAGTGCCAAAATAACACTTGGACAGAACAGACTGTGCAAGCTTGCTTCTGGTTTAGGGTCCCCGGGGCTCCCATCTGCCCGACCCTCTGTGGCTGAAACATTGGCTGTTTGTACCCTTGCAGTACCTAAAGGAAAAACCTCCGGGAGGGACTGTAGTTTTAGAGATGCGCATCTATAGAATTTTCCTGCTGGGGTGTCTGCATATGTGAATTCAACAGGAAAACCAGTAGAAAAGGGACCTAGCAAATGACACTGAAAAAGTGCTGCATAAATGGGTAGTACTTATTGTTTATCAAGGAGTCCTGGTGGCACAATGCTTAAGCGCTCAGCTGCTAACTGAAAGGTCTGCAGTTCGATCCCATCAGCGGCTTCACGGTAGGAAGACGTGGCAATCTGCTTCCATAAAGATTACAGTCTCAGAAACCCTATGGGGCACTTCTACTCTGTCCTGTAGGGTCGCTGTGAATCGGAGCCAACTGGACAGCAGCAAGTATTTCTTTTTTTATTGTTTTATCATTCACATGGTGATTTAGATCAGCCCGATTATTTTGAGTCAATTTACTGGTGATTACTTAAAACATGTCCATAAGCCAGTGTAGCACAACTCTTTTCATTCCACGGAGGAGGAGGAAGAAGTAGACACGTTAATTATCCAGCCCGATGCTCACCTGAGGCCAAAGGCAGGCAGGAAACTCTGCTTTAAACTAGTTTAAAATTGAACTTAGTCCAGTTTTTTCCTCCTGCCCCAAACATTTCTGTGAGTTGTTACTGGTGAAGTAACGTGGTGCCAGGGTGGGAGGTTCTGTATAAACATTAAAGAGAAGAGAACAGAAAATCCCTCTTGTCAGCATATAGGGAAATAGCAAGAAACAACTAGACCTGGACTGTCAGGGAACTGGAGGAGCCCTGACTGACCTGACCTTATTCTTGGTGTGGGGCTGTGCCAGGACACAGAGCGCTGACTGCTAGACTCATGGGATCAAGTCATTTGGAATAAGCACCGTTTTTTGCTTCCCCGGGAACTGGTGCTTAGCACCGCGCCCCGCCCCAGGAGCAGCCTGTCTGTAGGTTTTCAGGTGCCAGGCTACGTAGTTCTATCCTATTATTCCCTTCAGTATCTAAAACTATCCCTAGAGTCCGTGACATAGAGCCATCCTACGAATGAGACGTAATAATGAGGTGGATTTTTGGTTTGCTTTTTTTTTCGGTGCTTTAGTAACTAAGGAGCCTGGTGGTTCAATGGTTAAGAGCTCAGCTACTAACCAGAAGGTCAGCAGTTCAAATCCACCAGCCACTCCTTGGAAACCCTAGGGGGCAGTTCTACTCTGTCCTGTAGGGTTGCTATGAGTCAGAATCAACTGGACAGCAATGGGTTAATAACTAAAATCCTTTGGATTGAGTCCATTTCTGTGCCACTAGTCTTCGTTAGAAGCCCTGGTGGTGCAGTGGTTTAAGCGTTTGACTGCTAACCAAAAGGTTGGCAGTTCAAATTCAGCAGCCACTCCTTGGAAACCTTATGGGGCAATTCTACCCTGTCCTATAAGGTCTCTGTGAGTTGGAATTGACTTGAGGGCAACGGGTTAGTCTTCATTATATAAGAAGCCCTCATGGGACAATGTTAAGCACTGAGCTGCTAACTGACAGGTTGGCAGTTTGAACCCACCAGTGGCTCCACGGGGAGAAGAGACCTGGTAATCTTTTCCTGTAAAGATTTGCAGCCTAGGAAACCCAGTGGGGCAGTTCTGCTCTGTCCTGTAGGGTTGCTGTGAGTCAGAATAGATGCAAAGACACACAACAGTCTTTGTTATGCTCAAAGACACACAACAGTCTTTGTTATACTCCTTGTTATGCTCAAATAATGCTATTTCCCCATAGTTACATGGACAGCTAAAATATTAACTCCCATTCCCACCCCCAAGCAGTCCTATGGTCATGTTCTGAGCTGCTTTCTAGAACAGTTCATGTTTTTGTGTAGAGGAGTCTGTTCTCATCTTCCTATCCAAAGGGATGCTCAAAATATTCTCATATGATCTAGAGTGAGAAAAAATAAAATTCATCACGGCTCTGCAGTAGAATTGAAGGTTCAGATCCAGGTTTGAATCCCAGCCCATCAACTTACCAGGCAAGTTTCTGACTCATCTAAAACTTAGTCTTACTATTTGTGAAATGGGGCTATAATACTGACCTCTTAGGGTTATAGTGAGAATTAGATTAAATAAGATACTTTATGTAAAATGCTTATAGGAGACCTGACACACAGTATGTGCTAATTAGATTCTAGTTGATATTATTAAGCTAAAATTGTTTTGGGAAAATTAGATATTGTTAAGCTAAAATTGTGGGAAAATTATATATCTATATATCGTATATAGGCAAGCCCTGGTTTCAGTGAATCAAGTGAAAAATCCAGACATTTAAAGATTATTTGCTTTTTGAAATGGATCACCACAGAGCATATTTAAAATATAAAACCCTTGGAATATTTAAATATTTTAATGAGTTAATACTTAAAAATACTCATATAGCATTCACAAAGTACCTGTCACATAGAAGTGCACAGTAAATGTTCACCATTATAATTATCATTCTGTAGAATTAAAATGAACACTTACAGAGCTACAAGCGTTGAGCCACTCACAAAAAAGTCAATAAAACATTAAAAGAAAATAACTATGCAATTGTAATGTTGGAAAATAGAAAATGCTATTTAATTACATTTGTATGCAACTGGGCATAATAATATTCTGTTCCAAGGGGTCAGAGGAATAAAAGCAACCAGAAAGGACTGTTCCTAAAGAAGTTCCATTTCATTCCATTTTATCCTAAAAGGCACTGCAAAGAACGACCATGACTTAATCTATTTAAAGACCTCCCAATAATCCAATTTCACAGCTTCCTTTATTGGCATCCTTTCTTCTGAGTAATTTTTCAAGTATGACCACAAATGCTGGAACTTAATGCATTAATTATAATAATAACCAAAACCAAACCCATTGCTGTCGAGTTGATTCTTACTCATAGTGACCCTATAGGACAGAGTAGAACTGCCCCATGTGGTTTCCAGAGAGTGACTGGTAGATGCGAACTGCTCACATTTTGGTAAGCAGCCGAGCTCTTAACCACTCCACCACCAGGGCTCCATAATAATGACAGTGATATTATGTTGTATGGTTCCTGCAATCTTCCTCAAACCCTTTTTGGAAATGTTGTTGTTGTGTGCCATCGAGTCAATTCTGACTCGTAGTGACCTAAAGACATAGTAGAACTGCCCCATCAGGTTTCCTCAGCTGTAATCTTTATGGGAGCAGACGGCCAGGTCTTTTCTCCTGCAGAGCCACTGTGGAGTCTAACCACCAACTTTTCAGTTAGCAGCTGAGCATTTTAACCATTGTGCCACCAGGACTCCTTTTTTGGGAAATAGGTATAAATAAAATAAAATGTTAAAGGTGTGCTACCCATGATCCCTACTTTACTACAAAGAAAGATGTGATACTAGATGTCTTGACATTCGTAGGTGCCATACTAGGATTTAGGAAATATTTCCTTAACCTGGGACAGCCTTAAATATTATAACAAAAGCAGTTGTAGGTTTATAACTGAATAAGTTACTTTCATGTAATTAATTAACAGGGTCTGCCTTGTTACAATGTGTCTAGATCATATTCAGTTGAATTATAAAAATCAAGCCCTACTTACCAGGAAGCAGTCTAGTGATGTTACAGTACAAAAGCAGCCCTGTAGAGGTTGGCCCCTCTTCCGTGCCAAAGTGTGGCCTTAACATGTAACAGTCTGTATGTAAGTGGCATTCTCCCCCACCCCCAGTGCTTTTATGCGTTGTCTTATTTTGTTGCTTATGGCCCGAAAAGAATATTCACTAAACAGAGATCTTATTGGTGTTGAGTCGATTCCGACTCATAGTGACTCTGTAGGGCAGAGTAAAACTGCCCCATAGGGTTTCAAAGGCTGTAACCTTGATGGAAGCAGACTGCCACATCTTCATCCCTTACAGAGATAGCCAAAGTTATTTCTCATCGCTTCTATTAAAGAGCAGGGTGTGGCAGGGAAAGGACCAGAGAGATACAATCCAAACCACTGTATGTCTTTATAATTGTAATAATATTATCACTTCCATGGCATTTTTGATGTTCAAAGCACTTGTGAGGCTTGACACAAAGATTATAATTACTTTCCTGGAGGTCATTACAAAATACTATGTAAATAAATAATTACTGACTTTGAAAATGTATTTTATGTAATTATCCTACTATGGAAAAAAGTATAGTTGTTTACTGAGTCTAATTCTTTGACTTGTGGATCAGAGTATGAGCAATTGTTAGTCTCCACAAGGAGACTCTGCATAGGTTTATTCAGGGTGGGGGCACTACAGATAACTCCTTCCCCGCCCCACTCACCTGAGTGAAGTGACAGATTAGCATCCGTTCGTACCACTCTTTCCTGTACGTGAGGTGCAAGGGATTTACATGGGCATTTTCCTGTGGTCATAGACATGGTGCCCACGGGACCTCACTGATGCTTTCTTGGAGGCCTTTTACAGATTTATGATACATTTAGTAAAGATGCATAAGGAAGGTCTATGAATAGTGGTTGTGTCAGTTGTTCTGGCAGAGGTCACTATAGGTTGTACGGAGGACTTTTCTTTGCAATTGGGTTCTTTTTTTTTTTTTTTACACAGGACAGAGTTAACAACTATAATCTTTCTGAAAACTCTTTTATTCTTTTCTCTTCTAAGCACATTGTCTTGAATTTCCTCTTTCAAAACATTTAAAGATCAAAAAATTCCACTTAATCAGCTGCCTAGGACTATTGAGGACGTCTCCATTTTTATGCCTCTCGTTTGCTAAACTATAATATTTCCAAAGGTCAGCAGAATAGGCGTTAGTCTAATAAATAAAATAACTGAAAAATCATTTTACTACCACAAAATCTAGAAATTGCCAGTGGAAAATTCTCACTTGATCACGAAAAGTCCATCAGGGGGATTGTTTCATGTAATTGGCTAACCCAGTGGTATTTGATGTAGCTCATTTTTAAATATCCCTTGTAACCAAGTTTCTATCAAGTTTCCCAAGTCAAGGTTTTGAAACTAGCAGCTTCAGTAATGTGCCAAGTATATGTAAACATTTATTTTAGCAGAGCCTCTCTTTCAACTCACAGGAGAGAGCAACCCCTTAAGAAAGGTTAAAAGGAAAACTCCAGCAATTAGTGCTAATAAACCAGAACGTTAAAGCAACCATCATAAAAACACTAGAACATCTACTTTTCACTACAGACCGTTCCTTTTTTAAGAGCCACCTGTTTGGTAGACACACCTTTGCCGTGACAGCCGTGGGCAAGTAATGAAGTTTAATAGGAGCCACTCTTATTTTGAAGAAGTTCTCTGTTTAAAGCCACAGAGGGGGAAGTTATTAAATTTAATGGACCCTAAACAAAAGCAAGCCCTGGGTTAACAACTGCATGTTCAGTGCTCTTCTCTGTTATATTGACTTGATTTGTTGGGTTATCTTTGCATTGTGTTAGTAGGGATTCTTCATGCTTTCTCACTAGCACTCACGTGGTTTTATCTTATTGCCCAGGGTCCAGAGTCAGGGCATCCCCAGACTGTGATTTACTTTAACTTTTGTTTTACTGGTACTAGGGACCAAAGAGATGGTTTCCATTCTCACCAGATTAGTTGGAGATAGTTGGCCCAGCTCACAAAGTTGACTAAGTTTGATTGTATAACTAGTTACTGTTATTTGTAGCTAGCCTAAGGTTGCAAAGCTCAGAATGAAACTTCTGTATATCGGTTGACACTGATTTGATACATGGTTCTTGTGAGGATTTATTCCTGACACATGTACAACCCACCCACACATTGGAAAAAGATTTAGTGATGAAAGGAGCCATGCTTATCTAGGGATGGCAAAGACATAGTTATGAATTTTATTGAAGCTTAACTGCAGTTCCCCCTTTCTTTTTATAATGGAAAACTTAGGAGCTTGAACCTTGTCACCAAAAGCATTGGAGTTAATTTTCTAGTGGCACAGTGGCTTCTGTGGTGCGCTGGGATCCGAGAAGAGGGTGAGGGCAATTTACTTCAGGAAACCTGAGTTTTAGTTTCAGTGTCCCTGAAGATTCTTTACACTCGCCTCGGATAAGCCAGTTAATTTATTGTATCTCAGAGGCCCTGTGTAAATGGATTGCTTGAAGTTGCCCATCGACGTGTCTCAGAGGTCCTGTAAGGAGTAAGATGATGCCTGTCCAGGGATGTGTTGTCCTTAGGACTTTTAGTAAAGAAAGTTAGCATTTACGATAAATGCTAGTGGAAAAACTAGGTTACATGACTGGCTTCAAAAACTTAGAAACATGCTAGTACGTTTTTAAAACACCAAGAGTGTTCTTCCTGCACCTAGAAATACTGCCTCCCTGTTTACTTTTGTCACTTACTTATAATGACACTTCTCGTTAGAAAACCTTTTGCACGTTTCCTTCTTGGGGAGGAACTTCCTCTGTCACTGAAATTGTCACCAAATGGTCTTGATTATGGTTTTCTGCATATTTGGTCTATTTTTTTTTATTAATTTTTTTTCTTTAGCTTTTCTCATAGGCAAATGCCTAAATGTTTATCTTTAGGTGGTCATTCATATCAATTCAAGTACAGAACAGACCCAGATAAAATGACAATCCATTCATGTAGCTACTTAGCTGCCTCCCAAAATATTCAACTCGCCTAGATGAAAGGTGCGCCTTTTTTCTTCAGAACTTCTGGCAGGGGTGTCTATAATTTAAAGCACCACTTTTTGGGGCGTGGGGGGGAATATGGAACTGTTTATATTCCTTAAGTGTGCCATGCTGTTTCATGCTTCTGTGTCAGCCCCTCCTGTTGGTCCTTCTTGACCACCCCTTCCTCTGGGAAGCCTTCCTCAACCATCACTTTTCTCAGAGTGAATCACGCTCTCATCTATGCTCCTCTGTATCTCATCGCTCTACTTCATTTGCTGTTGTTAGGTGCCAACATGCTGATTTTCAACTCATAGCAACTCTGTGTGACAGAGTAGAACTGTCCTATAGGGTTTTCTTAGTTGTAATGTTTATGGAAGCAGATCGCTAGGTCTTTTTTCCTACAGAGCCACTGGGTGGGTTCAAACTGTCCACCTTTCAGTTAACAGCTGAGCGCTTAACTGTTGTGCCACCAACGCTCCTTCTGCACGTCAGACACATCTCATGTATACTCATCTTCCTTTAGTATTTTAATTTGATTTAATGCCTTTTTTATAGGAGGTCAGCTTCTCAAAGACAGTGACAGTGTCTTACATATTCTTGAATCCTTTTACTGTAGCACAGTTTGGGGCCCATAGTAGGTGCTCTGTAAATCTTTAATGAAACAAGTATTAGTGGGAAAAAAAGATAAAAGAAAAACAGGAAGACAGGCATGTAGAAGAAAAAAGGGGAAGGAAAGAGGATTTTGTTCACCTGGAACAACAAGGAAAGGGCAAGACAATAGAAACTTCTTGCTGATAAGGACAGGAAATAGCACAGTAAGAGTGTGCATAAGCAGTACATATTTTTATCTCCAAGTCCTTTTGCAATGTGTTTCGTATTTAGGATACATATCAAGTCTGCATCTGTTTCCAGACTTGCTGCTAACAGTTAGTAAGAATGCCAACACATACTTTAGGTCCAGCTTGAAACCAAATGACCAAATAGAATTTTTGAAATCTATTTTACGGTCTGACATTGATTATAGCCATCGTGTAATACAGCGTTGAAGTCTTTTCTGAGAAAGTGATTGAAATTGTATCAACTAAGTTGTAAATCGAAGCAAAGATAGTCCTCTAAAACAAAGCAGCCATTTCTCACCAAGTCTTCCAGGCTGAATTTTTCCTGTACCTTCCCTTCCTTTTTTAACCGTTTCTGTATGATGTAGTTTCATGTCCTTTCACTGTCCTGGTCAGTGATCCCTGGACACACTGCAGTTTGTCAGTGTCCCAGTTACAGCCTGCCACCCAGAACCAAGCTCCTTTATTCTTGCCTCTGAACTAAAATGGCCTTAGTTCTTTTGGTAGCCATATTACTCTGTTTTCTCATATTTGCCACTTAATGTCAAGCTGCATTTTTTCCATTTCTTTACTTTTAGAGTTGTTTTTCTTTAGATCCAGGGATTTTTTTCTTCTTAGAACTTGTGGTAATGAAAGTTTGGCTAACCAGATAAATGCTGACGGAAAAACTAAGTTGCATCATTAACTTCAAAAAATATAGAAACCTACTATCCAAAACCTGTTGATGTCGAGTTGATTTTGACTCATAGTGACCCTATGGGACAGAGTAGAACTGCCCCATAGAGTTTCCAAGGACCACCTGGTGGATTTGAACTGCTGACCTTTTGGTTAGCAGCCATAGCTCTTAACTATTATGCCACCAGGGTTTCCTAGAAACATGCTAGTACATTTTTAAAACACTCAGGAATGTGCATCTTGCCTGTGAGAATGCCATCTCCCCATTTCCTTTTGTCTTTCCATAAGTTGATTCTTTAAAGCTATCCCTGCTAGGTTTTATCTTATTAAATTCAGGTAATAGTTGCTGCCTGTCAAGAACTGTTTGGATCTTAATTAATGTTATACAGTATATTTGCTGCCTCTTAGCATTCCTTCCTATGTGGGCGGCCTTTCTTCATTTCAGTCATTCCAAGTCAGCTCAACAAATATCTGGTACAGACTTAAAATGTGCTTAGGCAGGCAATGAATAACAAGAAGACACGGTCTCTGCCCTTGGGAAGCTTTCAGTCCCCTTTAGCAGAGTTGATACAATTACATTGTGATACCAGACCACGGAGATGCCAAAATACTCGACGGTTGTTCAGGATTCTGGAGAAAGGAGATCTCTTTTGCCCCTTGGCTTTATTCATTCAATTCCATAACTAACTTACAGCTATCTCATTTAGGAAATTAAAAAAAAAAAAGTCAATTTCGTTCTGCTCAGATATACCTTTACTCTGAATGACTTTAAAAATTACATTTGTAACTTAAAAAAAATTGCATTTGTTGAAGTGTGCGACTTCATAAGTTTTCTTAAGATGTGGCAAGAGTGTATAAGAGCTTGTCTTTTCCCAGATAGATTGAAAGCTTCCCTAGGCCAAGGGCCTGGCCTTCTAATCCTTGGCTATCTCTCTGTAACTTCTCATTTCATGCTCTGCATGTAATCTGCATATGGAACCTTCTTGCACGTAGCAGAAAGGCCTACCCGACAGTCAGTGCTGCATGTTTGACGGTTACCTGTCCTGGGACTGGCATTAGGAATTGGCTAATAGATCTCGAAGTAGAACTGTGCAGGAGATTGAGGAAATTGCCATTTAGCCTAATTTCATATTCCAGATACATAAGTACAGCCCTAGCATGTGATGTCTTATGGAATTTGCCAATATCTGTAATAAATCTCTGATAAAGCACTGTTAGCTGTATGCTTTAACATATACATTTAAATATGCATGTATTCTCTCTTCAGCACATTTAGAATACATATACATGTAAATATTCTTCACAGGTCTATTAATTGTGATATTAATAAATATCAGCCAAGGCAATAATTATTTTTTCAGAAGAAGCAGGACCACTGAAACCCGTATGTTTTACTATTATTATTTTTTACTTCGCCGAGCACTGATTTCCCAGGAAATGTTAATTGACCACTGGGTTTGGTAAAAGAAGGGAAAGAGAAACTACATGATTATTTTAAGTTAGTTATTAGGTTTGTTAGTACATAGAAAAAATTGTCAGGGGAGCCATAGAAGGATACAATTGGAAGAGGTAGCTAAATAAGTAAGAAGCCTTTTTATTATTAAAATCTTACATGATAAAAAGCAAATGACAACTCACTTTAATTTGAATTGTTCAAAGTCATTTGTGGACAAGCCTTTATTTTGAACAGTGTTGAAATAAGTAGTCATTTTTGGACTTCTTTTTGTTTGCTTGTTTGTTTGTTTTTCCCTGCAAAGTAAACGGGTAGGCATATATTATTAAATTAGGTCAGAATTTAAATGACTTGGTCTGAGACAAATTTAGGATCCCATTTGACTATGCTGTCTAAATTACTTTTTGGATAATGACTCTCAAGAAGTTTATGAATCTCAGATCATGAAAAAGTCAAGTAAAAAATGAAAACAAACACACAAAATCTCTGCTTAGGCAACACTGTCCGTAAATATCTCAAAGGATTTCTTTAGCAGGAATGTGGTGTATTTTTTTCAGAGAGACTGGCGTTAAGTAACCAATCTAGAAATGCAGCCAAGCACAGCACACCTGGGAGAAGACGAGTGTTTCTGTGTGCAAACAAAATGGTCACCGTCCTAGCTTCCCATTGTAATGAGTAATAATGCCATAGTTAATGAAATAATAATAGCAGATGTAATGATGGTTATAAACACACTTGACCTTGTGCCAAGGAGAGCAGTGATTCATGATGTATCAATAATAAACCCATTTATGTGGTCACAATAAATCCGCACATAATTAAGAAGAACCCTTTCTAACTAGAAACCACAAAGAAAATAAAAACAGGCTTTGGAAAAGAGGAACAATTCTGATAATCGTGCCATGGTGCTTATCATTAAAACAAAACAGAAACCAAATCCATAAGTTCCCAACTACAGCTTAGGAAAACACTACGTTCTCATTGTGGCTTATAGGTATGGTGGAGAGTTGACCTAAAATATTCCAAAAAGGAAAGAGTTTGACACTCTAGGTAGTTATACAGAGAAAATTAAAGTTGTTCTCTGACCTTCAAAGTGGGCAAGTATCATAGGTATCTTTGGAAGGCTTAACAAAACTTCAAATAACCACTTTAATCCAGCCAACGACTAAATTACGTAAATTGGGGCATACATCCAAAAGGAAGCCAACACTGGTAAAATAGCATTTGCTCAGTAAAACTGTGTTGAATTGATTTATCAGGAAAACATTTATTTCAAGGCCCACACATGCAGCATAATGACTAGTATGCACACCGTCCTTGGTGGTGTGTTGGAGATTGCACTTGGCTGGGCATTGAGGAACCTGTCTTCCAATTTTGGACGTACCTCTGAGTTCTTGAGCAGGTCACCTAACTTCTCTGGGTCTTAGTTACCTCATGTGAAAATGAAGTAGTTGAGCTAGATGTTCTCCAAGGTATCGTAAAGCTTTGAATGTCTGTGATTCTAAAATTAGGCCTGAAAGGGTAGGTTTTCTCACAGAAAAGATTTAGTGATCAACCAGCACGTCAGAAAACTAAATACCACTGTCCGTAATAACAATAAGGATTAGTGTAGCCATTGACTTATAAATTAAATTAACAGGAACAGCTACTACAGATGCCAAGAAAAGCTTTGTCTTGTGCTTCAGTTTATTCTGATGAGATGCAACCTAAGATTGGCTAATTAATGCCAGAACTTTACATTTAAATCTTCACACCTGAGCATAGCAGAACCTCAGTTTAAGATGAAGCCTCATATATGTGCGTGTGTCAGAGTCTGCAGACAGATTTTGAAACTCCAGATTTAATTGAAAATTAAGGAACTGTTTTATTGACTTTTTTTTCATTGTGCTTTAGATGAAGGTTTATAGAGCAAATTCGTTTCTCATTAAACAAGTAATACACATATTGTTTTGTGACATTGGTTGCCATCTCCCTGGCATGTCAACACTCTCTCCCTTCTTGACCCTGAGTTCCCCATTATCAGCTTTCCTGTTCCCTCTTGCATTCTCGTCCTTGCACCTGGGTTGATGTGCCCATTTAGTCTCATTTCGTTTTACAGGCCTGTCTAATCTTTGGCTGGAAACCTTGATGGCGTAGTGGTTAAGAACTCAGCTGCTTACCAAAAGGCCGGTAGTTCAAATTCACCAGGCACTCCTTGGAAATGTTATGGGGCGGTTCTACTCTGTCCTATAGGGTTGCTATGAGTCAGAATTGACTCCATGGCAGTGGGTAGTAGGTAGCTAATCTTTGGCTGAAAGGTGAACCTCAGGAGTGACTTCAGTACCGAGTTATTAAAAGGGTATCCGGAGGCCATACTCTTGGGGTTTCTCCAGTCTCTATCAGGCTACTGGTCTTTTTTTGTGAGTTTGAATTTTGTTCTACATTTTTCTCCAGCTCTATTTGGGACCCTCTATTGTGATCCCTGTCAGAGCAGTCAGTGGTGGTAGCCGGGTACCATCTAGTTTTGCTGGACTCAGTCTGATGGAGGCTGTGGTAGTTGTGGTCCATTAGTCCTTTGGACTAATCTTTCCCTCTGTCCTTGGTTTTCTTCATTCTCCCTTGCTCCAGTTTATTGACATTTTTAACATATCCCTGTGTGGTTTTATGTGACTTCCCTGTGTTACACACTTTTCACTGAGAATGATTATGAAGATTTCTCTTACTGGAGAAGTGAGAATCTTATAAGCTAAGGGTTACTGAAATAAAAGAATAGGTGAGGTCTGTTCATAATACAATAAATGAGATCAGGTACTAGGCTTTCTATATTAAGAAATTAGATATATTCAGAGAAAATATTGAATCATAAAAACGTTCCTTTTGGTGAAACATTGCTATCATCGTGTTTTATGATCATAAGATTAAAAAGCTTTATTAATACAAATAATTACCAACTTTAATTCACTTGTTCTCTAAGCACTGTTACAGCCACCAGGGATACAGTGATGAACAAGACAGCAAAGCTCGTGGAGCTTTTTCTCCTGACCTGTGGCATGGTGATTAAACGCTCAATCTCTGGAACCAGGCTCCTTGGTTTAAATCCATGTTTCTTCACTCACTACCTATGTGATCTTGGAGAAATTAAAGATTACTTAGCTTATCTTTAGCTTAGTTTCTTTATCTGTAAAATGGGCATATAATAATACTAATCTAAAAAGGTTGTTATAAGGACTAAGGATAGTTAATATGTGTAAAGCTCTTAGAATACTGTCTGGCACTCAATAAATGCTAGCTATTTCTGGGAAAGAGTGGGCAATTAAAAATAAGAAAATATTATTTAGGGAGTGTACTCTGAAGAAGTAAAATAGGGGGCTACAATGAGGGGAAAACATTTGAGCTGAGATCTCTGTAACAAGGAGTTAGGCAAGGAGGAAGACAGAGGGCATTCCAGGCAATGGGAGAAAGTAGTACAAGAGCCTGTCAACCAGTAAACTAGTTGCCATTGAATTAATTCCAACTCATGGTGACCTCATGGGTGATCAGAGTAGAACTATGTTCCACAGGGCTTTCAATGGCTGATTTTTCAGAAGTAGATTACAAAACCTTTTTTTCAAAGGCACCTCTGGGTGAACTCAAACTTCCAACCTTTCAGTTAACAGCCAAGTACATTGACTGTTTGCACCACCTGCAAGGGCCCTTGAATGGGAAGAAATTGGAATGTGTAAAGAAAGACGCCCCGTGACTGGAATGTATAGAAGATGAGATCAAGTCAGAGAGATGGGTTGGGTCTGGGTCATGCAGGGTCTCTGCTGGTCAGGGTCAGAAGTTTGGACTTGCCATTATGTGACACAGTGAGCCACTGGCGACTGTAAGCAGGGTCATGATATAACCAGATTTCTATTTTCAAAAAGTCACTCTGGGTATTGATAGAAAATTCTAAGAGGAAAAGAGAGCAAACAAGGAGTGTGTTGGGAAGCGGTGGCAATCACTTGGTAAGAGGATGTGGGGGGATGATGACACTCTGAATTGGAGAGAAAGCTAGAATATTTTGCTTATATCATCGAAATAATATTAGTAACATTTCCCCTACATGTTACTTTACTTTAAAATGGATAATGCTGCATCTTATAAAATTTTAGTTAGTATCTAGACACTGTTCATATACCCCAAAGTGAAGTGGCAATTCAGGAATTAATTAATTAGGTGAATTTTCTAAAATTCAGACCAGAAACCCAGTTTGGGAGTCAAAATGTTTGATTTGGTTGTTTTTGTTGACACATTAATCTGAATATTTCCAGTAGCTCCCCTTCCCTGGCATAGTGCAAAACCAGATTTCAGTGCCGTGAAGTTCAATGATGAGATTAATTTTAACAACTCAGCTGGCATTATATTTTCTACTCATCCTCTTAAATTCCAGGTAGTGTGTAAAGTGAAGCCAGGGTCGACACCATCACTTGTCAGCCCTGTGAATGTAGCTAACCCAGGATAACTTCTTCACAGCAGATAAGTAATTGGGATATATCTTACACTGGAATGAATTTGGTTTGATAAGGGATGAGGAACTTGTTCTAAGCAGAATCTCATAACCACAAGCTAAGGTTAAAGGAAAAATCTTTAAATAGTATCACTCCCTCCTCAGACCCTTTAACAGTGTCCTAAGGAGAGATTATTCCCCCCAAAAGCTTCAGCTTGGGGCTCAAGAAATTAGTTTTCAAGGTCTTATGAAGATAATGGTTTTTCTTACATTTCTTGTTTGAAAAATAACAAGAGTCTTGTTCTCCTGGGACATGAGCTTCCTCTTTTTCTTGGAATCCCAAAGTGTAGAGGTGTGTGTCCTGAAAACCATTAGAACCATTTGGTTTGTTAGTTTGTTTTAAAGGAAAGGAGAGCAGTAAAATCTAGTTGGGGGAACACATTCCCCTAGTGATCTAATCTACTTAAAATTTATCTGAGGGGTTTATTTTGAGTTTTGAGTCCTAAGGACTAAAAAGAAGATACATTTCAAAGGACATCAGCATCTCTTAGATGGAAAATCCGGAATAATCCCAAAGGCTCTGAAAACTCTGTAGATTGGAGCTCTGGATGACAGGTTGGCTCTTCCTCTGGCTGTCAGACCCATTTTTAACCTTTCTCTCCGGCCTTTTCATTCAGAAGGGTACAGCAAGAGAGAATAGAAGTCAGAAGATTTAATAGGAAGAAAATGCAAAAGTAGAGTGAGCAAATGACAGTTAGTACGCCACTGGAAAAAAAGAGAGCCATTATTTAAAGGAATGAACTTTAAAGACAGTGTATTTTATTGGAAAGAGGCAGCTCATGAGCTAAGAGATCTGAGTCCTGGTGGTATAGATGTATATAATTAATTCCCCTCCTCTGTCAGATGAGAGGCTGGACTTGACCATACTCTTGGTCCCCTCCAGTCTTAAGGCTTTGGTACTCTTCCTTTTCATTTTAACACTGCAGTGTAATAGTAAAAAATTATGGCAAAAGTGGGTAAGGAGATAGATAACTAGGTATATATTTAAGGACCTTAAAACTAGAAAACTGGAGATGTGGTTGTGTTTCAGCCCATTTGCAGACTTTCTAAGCTAGTGTTGGAAGTGTCAGTGTTGGGCTTGCAAGTGGCTCCCTGCAAATGGCTGAGTCACGTCACCCTGCTCTTCTTTGCCATGCTTCTTGATATCTAAAGGAAAAACCTCAAAACTATTTCACCAAAGTGAACCTCACCAAAGGCTTTCTCTGCCCACTTATCAATAAGAAGGTAAAGTTTCAAACCACAAAATATAGAACTTTGGGGAAAAAAAAAATCCCCCTAAAAATTTGCAAAAATCAAATAAGCAATACCATTTTAGGTTATTTTTTTTTTTAAAGGCAAACTGAAGCCATTTACATTGAGGTAGAACTCTTCAGTTACCTAAAAATGTGGCAAGCAAGTATACTTCAACAAATATAACAAATAAGCAGGTTAGCATGCTGGAAATACAGAAAGAATAGAGACTTGTACAACTAAAATCTGTGAGTTAGGGCTGTTCAGCACCTTACAAATAACATTGATATAAAGAGGCCCGTGGCCCTGTGCAGTTAGATGACAAGTGGACTCTTGCGATAGGTCTAGCTGCTGTCTCCAGAAAATGCTGGCCTAACGGCTGGGTCAGCCAGAGAGGTAGAGACCAGGCAGATGCAACAGAACATGGAGAGGAAAACTGAAGATACCACCAGGAAGGAGCCACCTAGGGGAAGCTTAACTCTTTAGTTTCTCTGCTTCAGAAACTAGGGACATTAAAAAGAGCTAGGACACTAGGGCTATATGTAACAGAGCTTTCTGATGATAGGTATTACTTAAAACTTACAGATAAAGAACTCTATCTCAGAACCTAAGTCAGATCAGGAACAGAAGGAAATGGGAGAACAAGGAATTATGTCCAAAACAAAACAAAATAAAAAAACTCGAACCCATCGCTATGGAGCGGATTCCAACTCATGGTGACCCTACAGGACAGAGTAGAACTGCTCCATAGGGTTTCCAAGGAGCAGCTGCTGGATTCCAGCTGCTGATCTTTTGGTTAGCAGCCAAATGGTTAACCACTGTGCTACCAGGGCTCCAACTATGTCCAAAGGAAATAGTAAAATAAGGGCATAGCAGGACTTAGCATTTGCTCTATTTAGTATTTGCCCTATTTATACTTAGTACTTACTGAGTAGCCTATGTTTATGCTTGATGCTGGTCAGAGAACCCAAAATAAAATAAAATTTGCCCTATTTATACAGGAATAACAGGAATCCTGGTGGCACTTGGCTGCTAACCTAAAGGTTGGCGGTTTAAACCCACCAGCCGCTCTGCAGGAGAAGAATAATGGCAGTTTGCTTCCCTGAAGATTTACAGCCTTGGAAACCCTATAGGGCTGTGCTACCCTGTCCTAAAGGGTTGCTATGGGTTGGAATCGACTCAATGGCAATGGGTTTATAAAGGAGTAAGCTAATTTTCCATAGAAACAACTTTGGGTTCCAAATAATGTGCTTTTCCCACTGTGCTTTGTAACAGGAGCCTTCATATCAGAACAAGATATCGCTACAAAAGCCTGCTGGGTATCACCTTAAGAGGGATTTTTATCACACTGGTCTTTCCAGGCTATACCTGGGAACACCACCAATAATCCTTACGAAGTAGCCAAAGTTTATGCTTGATGCAGGTCAAAGGACCCCAAATAAAGTATAATTCACCAAATTCCCAGCCAGAAATAACAGTGAAAATAATCTACCTCTCGATTTTGTAGACTTTAATTTTTTTCTAGAAGTTAAATATATGCATAATAACAAAATGTTAGCACTCTAAAGTCTATGTTGTTATATGAGGGCCAAAAACCTTAAAGACAGTACCTAAATTATGCATAACCATACAGTCATGCGTCGCTTAACATCCACGAAATGTTACGTGAAATAGCAGGTTATGTGTTTTGGATGTAGTGTGAACACCGATTATATACACCTACTTCTCACTTATCAACTATCTCGTTATCTGACATTTTGCATTTATGACAATAGACAAAAACTATCATTGGGGTATTTTGTGCGTCAACGGGGAGTGGAGGTGATGGGGAGGAGGAGGAGGGCAAGGTTTGTGAGGGGGAGTGCGATCCCCGGGGGACGCAGGCAGTTTGTATTGGGCAGAGGAGCCAGGCTGGCCTGGGTGAGTAGGGGGGCTGGTGGGTAGTGCGCAAGAGAGGCGGGGGGGGGGGGAGGGCGGGCCATGAGGAGGTGGCAGGAACCATGGCTGCAGGAGTCAGGCAGGGGCTCAGAAGTCTCTTCTGCCAAAGTTGCCTCTTTGCCATGTCCACAGCCTTCACTGGGCCCAAGTGACCGGGCCTCACCTGCCGGCAAGCCCAGGAGCTGCCTGCCACTGAGTCCTGTCTCTGGGACCAGCAGAGCAGGAAGGTGAAGAGGCGAGGCACAAGTCTGCAAAGGCCTGAAGCACAGTTGATGGTGGTGGGCCTCTGATGCTCCTGAGGTGGCGACCGGCCCCTGACCACCACCACTCCCAACCCCCACGGGCTCTATGGTGGTGGGGAAGGCGTGGGGGGAAGGGGGAACCTGCTACACCATGTGCATCCTGAGATGCACGGGGGTGAGGGGGGGCACCCAGCGGGTGGTGAACGGGTGGGGGTGGGGGACACAGGTGCCTAAGGCATAGCCCCGACTCTCACGTAATGCGGATTTTTGCTTGATGGCCTGGTCTTTGGAACCAAACTAGGTCAATAAGTGAGGAGTGGGTGTATTTAGCAAAGCTATATGGGATACTGTAGTGTACTGTACCATTATACGCCTGGCAGCACAGTCACTTTGTATACAAAAGACATGAGGTATACGTGTTGCCTGTGGGAAGCTGTTGGCTTTCCTTATGTCAGGTTACAGCTCTGTTAAAACCTTATGGGACCATGGATGTATATACTGTCCAACATAGCCAGAACAGATGTTATTCGGCCCAGGACTATATATTCTGCCTTGCAAGATTTGGAAAGATTAATATAAAATAGTATTTAACTTCAGATAGTTCAAAATCCAGACTACTTGCATGAGGTATCTAGAACGAAAAAGAGAAATAGCTCACATCAGATGTCCCATGGAATGTGTGAGCCTAAAGTTAATTTTATCTGTTGACTGCTAAATGCAATGACAGGAAACTTTCTT